>NW_028167981.1:0-120080 GCF_964194135.1 Talpa europaea
GTCTGCGGCACTTATTCAAGTAGGCCATCTGTGACTGCCTGCACTGTTTTCATTTGGCATTACTGGGCGGATTGTCAATAATTCCTTGTTGGCTACCAGAGCTTAGCAGGCCTGGAAAAGCAGTGGGGGGGGGGGGGGACAGTGAGAAAGAAGAGGGGGAAGACAGGGGGTGGCAATGAGTCTTCCTCAGTGAGCACACAAAACAGTGAAGGGATGAAATATAAGCAGGAAGTGAATTTGCTTCCAAGGGAAAATTGGTGGAAAATTATTTTTCCTCTGCTTTGGATTTCATTTTTAAAAAATGCCTTTCTCATGGTGGCACAGCAGTTGAGCGCTGGGCTGTGAAGCTGCCTGCAGGCTCTGCAGCACCAGTTCGATCCCAGCCACTGGTGAAGGTCCCACGTGGCGCACAGACCTCTCCTGCCGCCCGCTGCTCCCCTCAGCCGTGTATTTCGTCAGTCTGCCTGTTCTGTTCTCCGCTCTGGCTGTGGTGAATTCTCTCACCCTCCCACACTTCTGACTGTACCCAGTGCTTGTATAAATAAATAAATAAATAAATCTTTAAAAAAATGCCTTTCTCTTTAGTGAAAAAAAAAAAATTAAAGGTAAACCCACAATGAGGCACCACTTCATGCCCAAGAGGAAAGCCCATCTTGAAATAAAAAAAGACATCCCCTGCTCATGGATTGGAAGAATTAACATTATTAAAATGGCCATCCTACCAAAAGCAATTTACAGATTCAATGCTATTCCAATAAAAATTTCAATGACATTCTTCAAAGAAATAGAACAATTATTGATGAAATTCATATGGAATCACCAGAAAACCCAAATAGCCAAAGCTCGCTTGAAATAAAAAAGAAGGGAATGGAGGCATCACACTCTCAGACTTCAAACTATACTAACAAGCCATAATCATCAGAACTGCATAGTATTGGACCAAGAACAGATAAATGGACCAATGGAACCGAACAGAAAATCCAGAAATAAGCCCACAGATTTATGGTCAGCTAATCTTTGACAAAGGAGCAAAGAATATGCATTGGAGCAAAGAAAGTTTGTTCAATAAATGGTGCTGGGAAAACTGGGTCGCTACATGCAAAAGAATGAAGCTTGACTACTACCTCACACCATGCACAAAAACCAACTCAAAATGGATTAAAGAACTAGACATAAGACCTGAAAATACATAGAAGGAAATACAGGCGAAACACTACATGACATGTACCTCAAAGACATCTTTACAGACACATCACCCAAAGCAGTGAGAGTGAAAGCAAAGATTAACAGCTGGGGGCCTCCCCAGTGGTGCAGCGGTTGAGCGCTGGGTTGCGAAGCTGCCCGCGGCCTCTGCGGCGCCGGTTCGATCCCCGGCTGCTCCCCGGCCACAGGAGGAGGGTCCCACATGGCGCGCAGACCTACCTGCTGCCCGCTGCTCCCCTCAGCAGTGTACTTTGGTCCTTCTGCTTGCTCTGCTCCCTGCTCTGGCTCTGGTGAATTCTCTCACCCTCCCGTGCTTCCGACTGTACCCAGTGCATGTATAAAACAAACAAACAAACAAACAAATAAATGAATAATAAGTAAATAAAAAAAAGTGCCTCTATAAAAAAAAAAGAGAATTTAAAAAAAAAGATGAATAGCTGTGACGACATCAAATTAAAGAGCTTCTGCACAGCAAAAGAGGCAATAACCAAAACAAAGAGAAATCCCACCAACTGGAAGAAAATTTTTGCACACGACACTAATGATAAAGGACTGATCACAAAAATCTACAAAGAGCTGATGAGACTCAACAAAAACAAAGAAAATATTCCAGTGACAAAATGGGCAGAAGAGCTAAAAAAAACTTCTTCAAAGAGGAAATGCAAATGGCCAACAGGCATATGAAAAAATGTTCAACATCACTTGCAATCAGGAAAATACAAATCAAAACTACAATGAGATACCATCTTACACCAGTGAGAATGGCACATATTAAAAAACTAGCAACAACAAATGTTGGTAAGGTTGTGGAGAAAAAGGAACTCTCCTGCATTGCTGGTGGGAGTGCAAACTGGTCCAACCACTATGGAGAGCTGTATGGAGGTTACTTGACTTACTAAAGATAGAGCTTCCATATGATCCAGCAATTCCACTCCTAGGTATTTACCCAAATGACACAGAAACAGTCATTCCAAAGGGCACCTGCACGCCTTTGTTTATAGCAGCACTATTTACAATAGCTAAGCTATGGCAACAACCCAAATGCCCAAAAATAGATGACTGGATCAAGGAGATGTGGTACATATACACAATGGAATATTACTCAGCAATCAAAAAAGATAAGCACATGCAGTTTGCAGCAACATGGATGGAGCTAGAAGGGATCATGCTCATCGAAATAAGTCAGAAAGAAAAAGAAAAATACCACATGGCCTCACTCAAAGCAGGAATTTAAAAACCTAAATAAGGGACCAGGAAAAAGACTAATTAATACAAAGTAAAAATCAAAATCAACAAGCAACTATAAACCAGAGACACACTATGGGGGGCGGGCAGGGAAAGGAAGGACTGGGTCAAAACAAGGGGGGGGTGCAATTGTATGGGGAATATAACCAATATGAAAATGCAGACATTGTGCAAAAATGAAAAATGATATAAGAATTATATAAAATAAAATATTAATTTAAAAAAAGAAAAAAAAAAGAAATGCTTTTATTCTTTTGGTGCAGCACGAACATTGCTCCTCAAATAGTTTTCGCCCGTGGGATGAGGAGATGTTGAGTGTTCTAACCTCAGTGTCTCTGACATTACATCCATGAGCTCCTACAAAGATTCACTTCTAAGACATCGTGGTTGTTTGAATGATTGTACCCAAAAGGTATTGATAAATGGATCCATGTTCACCCCCAAAGAAATTTCTAATGGGCTGCAACAAGGTTCTATCTGTAACTCTCTAAACTTTATCATTCACTCACGAAGATGTGAAAGTCAGACTCTGGATAAGTAGAATACAAAAGCAATGGATATAGGCTGCAAAGGTGTTCTGAAGTTCAGTTAGTAAAAACGATGTCACAATCACAAGAATAGAACAGGACATGAGACTAAACTGAGGTTTAAATATAAATGTTAAAGTGGGTTAAACTAATTGCTATTCAAAAAAAAAAAAAGAAAAGAAAACTAAAACAATGTGTTCTCCAGTGAACACTGGCAGGGCTGTCCTTCTAGCACATCTTTTCCAGAAATTAACTCTCTACCTATACAGAATGGTAGCCACATAAGCACTTAAGGTACAACGTGGCGTAGGTGATAAGACCAGAAGTGGACACTTGAACAAGAAAGAGAATCTGTTTCGGAGGATTCCAAAATCAGATCGGAGAATGGTAAGACAGTCCCTTTTAGGAAGTCTGGGGTCTAAGAGGTAAAACCTTGGGTTGGGTGGTAGCCATATCTCCACTATGGGGGCAACACAGGGATCTGATCTGTATAGACAGGAACAGGAGAGACTTCTTTCTATTTTTAGTTTCCTTGGGTCAGTTGCTTCTGTGGCTGAGGTGCATCTTTATCTCTTAGTGCCATTCTACTGTAATAACCTGACAGAATCTAGTAAATTCCCTTTTAACTCAAGCTAATTAAGATTCTGTCATTTGCAACACAAAATGTCAGTAATAATATTTAAACTTGACCTCCAACATCGTGTCTGGAATAAGGGTGGAATAATAATAAAGTATTAAATCTCTAGGTAGTACTAATAAAGTATTAAATCTAAGCTCTGCCCTGATTATACTGGGTGGACTACAGTGGTCATTTCCAGGTTCAGTTTTCTAAAGATGACTGTCAAGGGATAGGTCTGAAGGAAGAGGATGTAGCTGTACAGAAATGTTTGAAGAGTTGTCATGTGGAAAACAGGGAAGCTGGTCTGTGTTGTCCAATGAACAAAATTTACAGCAAAAGTTGAAGGCTGGAATGTAATATACAAGTTTCCTTTCTCAGCATTAGAGCTATCCAATAATGGATGGATTATCTAGTGGAAGATCAAGGCCATCATCAATGGGAAGATTGCATCACGATTTGGATATTCACTTATTTGGTAATTTGAAATAGGTAGCAATTAATTATTAGTTTATAATTTATTGAAGATTTTCCACTCGTGAACTGTTGTTTGACATATGCTTTATATGAATTTAATCATGTAAACTTCATAATGATCATATGAAATAAGGATTGCCATATCCATTAAAATTATTTATCAACTATTGTGACAAAGGATAATACTGTGGCAATTTTTAAAATGCAAAAGCTAATTTATGGAATGATGCTACTGTTAGTTTCAATTGTCATAAGTACTTGTAATTTTACCATTACATGGAATATTTTAGGTTAATAGATAGTTCTCAATTTTGACTCAATTCTATAGCAAATTGTAACCTTTCAGATTTTTAATAAATATAAGCTATAGCACTTTCATTTCCATTATGATTAAGTTAGTTATAATTACTCAATTAACTCCCTGTTGTGCTTTCAGGAAGTGGTGAATAATGTGGTGAATAATGTCCTTTCATTTTTTTACATAGTAGGAAAACTGACTCTTGTCTTAATATTTCAGAGTTGTGAAATTCAATTATTTCATCTTTCATAGGTAGGTAAGACATGGAGTTATACTTATTTACTTTACTACGGATCAAATTCCCAAATCTTTAAATTTATCTGCTCCATAAAGATTCCAAAACAAACTACTAAGTGGTCTGCTTAACATCAGATTGAATGTGGAGGGAAGATAACCCAAAGTAGATAACTAGCCCAACTTACCATATTCTTTATAAAATAACAAAATATTATCTATCACACTAACTTCTAACATACATTTTTTAGAGACTACAGAAATAAACCCATACTTATATGGACAATTAATCTATGACAAAGGAGCCAAAAGTATAGATTAGAGAAAGGAAACTTTCTTCAACAAATGGTACTAGGAAAACTGGACAGTCACATGCAGAAAAATGAAATTAGACCACTGTCTCATACCACATACAAAAGTTAACTCAAAATGGAATAGAGATGTGGATGTAAGATCTGAAATCGTAAAAAATACATAGAAGAAAACATAAGCAGAACACTCTACTACATTGACTTCAGGGATGTATTTGGGGAATTGACTCCAACGGCAAGGTAAACAGAAGCAAAAATAAACAAATGGGATGACACCCAACTGAAAAGTTTTGCACAGTGAAATAAACTATCATTAAAATAAAAAGATGCCCCACTGAATGGAAGAAAATATTTGTATTTTCTAATATCAAAGGGGACTAATATCAAAGATCTACAAAATTCAGCAACAAAAATTATCCAATAAAATAGACACTTCTCCAAAGAAAACATATAGATGACCAGCAGGAACATGAAAAAATGTTCATCATCACTTTTCATCATATGTAAATCAAAACCACAGTGGGTTACCACCTTACATTGTGAGAGTGACCCATATTGATAAGACCAGAACAAGTGTTGGGGAGGATGTTGGTGGGATGCAGACAGGGCTAGCCCTTATAGAAAACAGTATGGAGTTTGCTCAAAATATTAAAAACAGATCTGATGGTTGATGCAACATTCCTAGGTATCTATCTGAAGTTACTTAGGTATGCACTAGAAGAATTACAAAAAGACTAATTCAAAGGGATATTTGCACTCCTATGTTCGCTACAGCACTATTTGCATTGGTTATAGAAATAACCTCAGTGCCCAAGGATAGATGAGTGGGTAAAGAAGTTGTGGCATACATGTACAATGAATATTACTCAGTTTAAAAATAGATGAAAATTTGCCAGAACAACATGCATAGAACTGGAGGGGATTATGCTAAGGAACTAAGAAGAAGAAAGACAAATACTGGATGATTTGATTCGTATATGAAATACAGAGAAATAAACAATAATGATAAGAGACAATGAATATTCTTTTCCTTTGATGTCTTCTTTTGCTATCTCATATTTTTGTATGTTCACTGAATGAGAACAAAAACCAATGTTTAGTTTTCCACTGAGATAACATTGGCTCACAACACTGTGTATGATTCAGAGGTATAGGTTTACACCTCTTTAGGTATATTTTACCACACCACACCCACCACCAGGCACCCTCACTCCTCCACATTTTCCCCCTGTGTCTGTTCGCCATCTGCATGTCTTAATTGGAGAAGTGTCTATTTTGTTCTCCTGCCCATTTTTTGATTAGGTTATTTGCATTCTTTTTACTAAATTGCATGAGTTCTTTGTAGATTTTGTGTAGATTTTGGTAATCAGTCCTTTGTAGAATGTGTGATGTACAAATACTTTCTCCCTCTCAGTAGATATCTTTTATTTTAATGATATTTATTTCACTGTGCAGAAGCTTTTAGTTTGATATAATGCCATTTGTTTATTTTGCTTTTGTTTACCTTGCCTTTGGAGTCAAGTCCCCCAAAACATCCTTGAAGCCAATGTTGTGGAGTGTTTTGTCTATGTTTTTCTTCTATGTATTTTATGACTTAAGGTCTTACCTTCATGTCTTTAATACATTTTGAGTTTACTTTTGTGTATGGTGTGAAACAGTGAGTGGTCTAGTGTAATTTCTCTGCATTTGGTTGTCCACTTTTCCCAGTGTCATTTATTGAAGGGGCTTTCCTTTTCCCAATGTATAGTCTTGGCTCTTTTGTTGAAGATTACTTGTCTGTATAAGCATGGGTTTTTTTCTGGGTGTTTAATTGTATTCCAGTGGTCTACTTGTCTGTTTTATTCAATTACTATTTTTATTACTATAGTTTTGTTGTATAGTCTGAAGTCTAGTAGTGTAATTCTTCTGTTCTTTTTGGTTTGGATTGATTTGGCAAGATATCACCCACCTCACACCTGTGAGAATGGCCCATAACAAAAATATCAGAAACAACAATATCGATGAGGAGAAAAAGAAACCCTCATATACTGTTGGTGGGACTGTACACTGGTTCAGCCTTTACGGAAACAGTATGGAGGTTTCTCAAAAAAGTAAAATACATCTTCCATATGGTCTGGCAATTCCATTCCTAAGTATCTATTTCCCAAAATGCAAAAACACTAACTTAAAGAGATAGATGAATTCCTATGCTAAATCCAGCACTATTTATAACAGCTGAGTTGTGGAAGTAGTCTGTTTCCGAGGACTGATGGGTGAATAAAGAATTTATGGTAAATTTACACAATGAAATACTGTTCAACTACACAAAAAAATGAAGTCATGCCATTTGCAACAACATGGAGGGAACTGATGGAACTGGAGGGGATTACACTAAGTGAAGTAAGTTGGAGAAAGACAAATACTGGATGATTATACTCATATACGGAACATCAAAACAAAGGAACAGACACAATTAAATCAAACCCTAGAAATCCTACCATAGAATTGAGGTTACCAGAGGGCGTGTTGGGGGAGAAAAAGGGGGGAACCACAATGGACTGGTGGAGGGTTGTGGGTGCTTTGGTGGTTGGTGTGGAAAGACAAGATGCATCTGAAGGGGTGTGGGGGTAAGTAGGGGGGAAGCTTCAGGCTTTGCCGCCCTCCCACTGTACATGCGCACTTGGCCAAACGGCGTGGTGCAGCGTGCATGGCGCGGAGTGCATGGCATGGCGGGCATGGCGTGGCGTGCGTGGCGTGGCGTGCGTGGCGTGCGTGGCGTGCGTGGCGTGGCGTGCGTGGCGTGGCGTGGCGCAGCGCAGTGTGGTGCGGTGCCGAGGCTGGAGGAGGGGCTGGAGTGGCCCAGCGGACGGGCGCGGCGACGGCTGAGCGCGGAGAGCGTGACGACACCAACGGGGCTGCTGGAGCCGGTAATGAACCTCCCCGGGGCGGCGGGTTGCCCAGTTCTTGCGTGTGTAAATAAATAAATCTTTAGAAAGAAAACATTTGCCCCAACAGAAGGTGTCCTTGGGGGACGTCACACGTTCTCTCAGAGAAAACCCCTGTTCCCGTCTCTGCGTGACGCGCCCGCGCTGGTGCTCGTGACCGTCTTCGCGGTCACCCGGCGGCGGGTCGCGGCTCCTCGTGGTTCTCGCGTCCCCGCCCCGCCCAGCGCGAGTCCCCGGGCCTGGGCCCGAGACAGACGGGGAAGCGCGAGGCCGGACACTCCCCGCGGGGATGCGGGTGACTGGACGGGCGTGTCCACTTCTGGAGCAGAGACTCCCTGGGTCCTGCTCCCTGGTGAGCTTGGCGGGTCCTCGAGGTCACTTTCCAGGGTGAATATGAAGTTAGAGAGAGAGAGAGAGAAGGGGGGGGGTAAATTTGAGAACTGCCCCTTCTTGTGTAACTGTGCAGACTTAGGCAAATCATTTTATTTCTCTGAACCTCAGATTCTTCAGTAACACTTTTCTTAAAATACCAGCCCCCCAGGAGGAGTGTGAGGAAGACATGGAATGATGCGTGTGAAGAAGTGAGTGCAGTGTTTGTCAGGAGATGGTTCCACCATTCTCCTTCCTAATCCAGCAGGAAAGAAGGGAATCCTGGTGATGATAATGCAGTGCACTTTGTAGTCATGTAGACATGACAAAGGAAATGTCACACTTTCATAGTTCTTAAAAATTAGAGTTTGAAAATAACTTTAAAATTGCATTGCTTTTGTTTTTATCTTTTTTTTAAACTGAGGTCAAGTGACCTTATGCAAAGTATCCACAGTCACCCAACTAGGTAATGGCGAGATAATAATTCAAACATGGGTGATATTTTGTTCCTAAATATGCTTTTTTGGATATCTTATCTTTATTAAGTTTGTCTTAAAGTAATAGCACTTTATAATCACAAACCAATGCAAGATTTTCTCATCTAATTCCTACAAAAATATCTAGGTAGGTAGCATTATTTTCCCCATTAAGAAATCAGAATGGAGGTTCAGAGAAGTTAGGTAATATCTACAAGTCTGCAAATTATGAAGTACCCTCTGAGAACTGCTTTATGTGTATTCCATGAAATTTGACATCGTGTGTTTTATTATGAGTTTGTTCAAAATATTTTCTAGTTTTGCTTGTGATTTGTTTGACCCAAGAAAATGTGGTTTTGTGTATTAAGTGTATTAAAAATGTGTCTTTTAAATTTCTGAATATTTGGAGATTTAATGGATCTGAACTGTCCAATATGATATTCATTGGTCAGTTGTGGATATTTAATTTATTTAAATGAATTTAAATTAAAATTCAGGGCCTCCCAGGTGGCGCAGTGGTTGAGTGCTGAGTTGCCCTCTGCAGGGCCGGTTCGATCCCCGGCTGCTCCCCGGCCGCAGGAGGAGGGTCCCACATGGCGCACAGACCTCTCCTGCCGCCCGTTGCTCCCCTCAGCAGTGTACTTTGGTCCTTCTGCCTGCTCTGCTCCCTGCCCTGGCTCTGGTGAATTCTCTCACCCTCCTGCGCTTCTGACTGTACCCAGTGCTTGTATAAATAAATAAATAAATCTTTAAAACAAACAAACAAAAAAGAGCAATTATAAAAAAAAAAAGACTGAAGTGTCTTTTAGAAAAAAAAATAAAATTCAGTGGCTAAGGCATTCTAGCCAAATTTTAATTGCTTGAAAGTCATATATGGATAATGGGTACCATATTTGGGTGGTACAGATATAGAACCTTTTCATCATTACAGAAAATTATAATATTTTGTTAATGATTTCTAATCTAATACTGTTACAGCCTTAGAACATGCTTTGTTTGTATGATTTTGACTTTTGACATTTATTGAGACTTGTTTTATGTCTCAGAGTATAGTCTACCTTGGTGAATTATTCAAGTGCACATGAGAAGATTATACAATTCCTTTCGGTTCTTGGGTGTAGTGTTCTATAACTTTCAACTAAGTTGATTTATATCTCCGATGTCTTTGTTAAATTTTTGTCTTGTTATCAACTGCTGAGATATAGGTTCTAAAATCTGCAACAATAATTTGGATCTGTCTATACTTTTTATTAGTTCATAACAGAACTAGTAATATGACAGCTTTAAAATTTTTAAGATTTCTTGATGACTTAACCCTTTTATCATTATGAAATGCCTATCTTGGTAATACTCTTTGAAATCTACTTCTATTATAAAAAATACGGTAATGGACGATGTGTTATGATTAGTATTTCAATGCTGTGTATTTTCCATTCTTTCATTTTCAATTTTCCTGTTGACTTTTTTTTTTAAGATTTATTTATTTATGCACACAAGAACTGGGGTGTAGACCAGAGGTGTGGGGGGGTGAGGGGTGGTGAGAGGATTCACCAGAGAGAGTGGGGAGCAGAACAGGAAGATCTACTGAAATATACTGCTGAGGGGAGAAGTGGGCAAGACAAGGAGAGGTCTGCTGTGCCATGTGGGTTGCGCCCTGGCTGGCTGAGGGTAGAACTCATGATGCAGTGGTTGGGGAGAGCTCGATAGTGCGTGTATTTAACCCCTGCGCCACCAGGGAGGCCCCCTTTTCTGTTGTCGCTATGTTTAAAGAGTGTTACTTGTCAAAACATCTACTTTGATGTTGCATTCTTTAGCCAGTCTGAGTCTGCATCTTTTAATTTCTTTTTTTAGTTATTATTAGTTATTATTAGTATATGTGGGTTTTAAACTACAATGCTGATATTAGATTTTTATTGTTGCATTTGCTCTTTCTTTGTTCCTCCCTTTTTATTGTTAATTAAGTATTTTTAGGTCTTTACTTTTATTTTCATTTTCTATGTTAGGTATTATCTTTAGTTATATCATTTTATGTTATGTTCTTAGTGGTTGATTTAAAGATTACATTATATATCTCTAACTTGTCATATGTATATAATAACAAAATTCTGCTACTTTACAATGTAAGGATATTAAAATAGCATATTTTAATGATCGCTCTCTCTTCCCCTGTGCTCTGTCTTGCCACACATTTTTTTATTTCTAAATATGGTACAACCTAACATTACGTTGTTACTGTTTTTACCTTATAAGATTAATAGTCTTTAAAATGTATGTATTTGTGTGTTATGTGTTTGTTACTTATATCTACTGATATGTCTTTTCTCTTTCCAGTGTTCTTCACACCTTCCCAAATAACTGGGTCTCTACTGGGTATTTTTCTTTTTGAACTAAACATTTTAGTGTTCCTTTAGTATTCCTTGAACTAATACATTTTAGTATTCCTTATCGAAGTCTATTTAAGACAATTTCTTTCACCTTTTCCTTGGGGAAATATCTTTATTTTTGAAAGATAATTTAACTAGTTCTAGAATTCTAGACTAATATGTTTTTCTGTTTAACACTTTAAAGTTGTCATGGCTGTGTCTTCTGGTCTCTATTGATTCTGATGAGGAGATATAATTTCTATTGTTTTTCTCCTTTCTGGAATGTGTTTTGTTTTCTCTTGTGGCTTTTAAGATTTTTCTTTTCATGTTTGATTTTAAGCAGTTAGACGGTGATGTATAATTTTGGTATTTCTTTGTATTTATTCTTCTTTAGGTTTCTGAGTCTATTGAATCTTGGGTCAATGGCTTTCATATGTTCTGAGCCATTAAAGTATTTCTCCTGGAAATCAAGTTATGTATTTATTAGCATGTTTATCCTGAACGCAAATATGTTTTAAAATCACATTGTCTGTTTTCAATGACACTGATTCCTTCTTCTGCTGTATACAACATAATAAACTCATTGACAGTATTATTTATCTGTAATACATCTTTCATTTCTAGCATTTGCATTTGACTCTGAAATTATCCAAACATGTTCACTTATTCTATTTCTTTCATCTTAAATATTTATAAGTATTATTTTAAAGTGTCTGCCTTATAATTCCAACAACAATTTTATTCTGTAGGGAAGGTTTCATTTACTGTTTTCTCTTTGAGGACATATTAGTTTTCTTACTTTTTCTATGTGTTTTATAATTTGATTTTGATAAAGATTAAATTCAGACATCATCAATTATAAAGAAATAGTAGCGTCTGAAGAAAAACAGCAATCATCTCTAGAGAAAGGGCTGACTTTTGTTATCTGGCTCACCATTAGTGAGATGATTTGAGACAATCTAGTCAGTAGTGGAGCTAGGCCTGTAAGGTTTTGTGGCTTTAGTTATTTAGTTCATTATAGGTTTCATGTTACATGGTAGAGGAATCACAACTTCCTGTAGGGGAAGAGAGGAAGTTTCTCCCTACCCCTTTGGGTTCTTTTAGACTGACTGAACAACAAAGTAATGTCAGATACATCAATAGGACAAAAAAAAACAAAATTGAGTTACATACATATGGAGAATTTTTTTAAAAGATTTATTATTTATTTATACAAGTACTGGGTACAGTCAGAAGCGCGGGAGGGTGAGAGAATTCACCAGAGCCAGAGGAGAGAGCAGAGCAGGCAGAAGGACCGAAGTACTCTGCTGAGGGGAGCAGCGGGCGGCAGGAGAGGTCTGCGCGCCATGTGGGACCCTCGCCCTGCGGCCGGTAATCGAACTGGTGCTGCAGAGGCTGCGGGCAGCTTAGCAACCCAGCACTCAGCCGCTGAGCCACTGGGGAGGCCCACATATGGAGAATTTAAGTGGATGTGAATTCCAGGGTCAGTGGGGTCAAATGAGGGTCTATGTCCTTAGCTAAAGAGTAAGATAGAGGCCAGGGCCTTCAAGGAGAGAGGAAGGGAACTCACATTATGAGGACTGGGTGACTCATATGACAAAGACCAGATTTTTGAATTAGATGTTTGCCCTGCCTTGTAGATAGGTTTCTACCATCGAAGGGTTCTTTCTGGTAAAAAGCCTAATTCTGAGTAATAGTCTCAATTTTCATTTTTCAAGATAGTTAAGGGAGTGGTAAAGGTTTCTCCTATGAGAACCTGCAGGGTCTTTATTAACCTTAGTTTGAAATAATCCACATGCCAAATTGACACATCTCCATCAAGCCTCTTCTAAAACACTTACAGAGGCCTATCCTCCACTTCCCTTTAGCAGGAACTGGGATGTGAACACCTGGGAGTATTTAATCACTTCTTTTTTTTTTTTTCAAGATTCATTTATTTATGCATACAAGAACTGGGGTACAGGTCAGAGTTGTGGGGGGTGTGAGGATTCACCAGAGACAGAGCCGGGCACAGAACAGGCAGACTGACTGAAATGCATTGCTGAGGGGAACAGCAGGCGAGTCAGGAGAGGTCTGCTGTGCGATGTAGGTTGCTCCCTGGCTCCGGATCAAACTCATGCTGCAGTGGCTGTGGGCAGCGTCATAGGTTACGTCTTCACCCCTGCGCCACCAGGGAGGCCAATCCCTTCTTTCATACCTTCATTTTTAACAAGATCTGTTTGCTTTTGCTTTATTCCTCTGTGGTAGTAGTCTCTTGAAAAGGGTTCACATAGACTTTTTCTAAGATATCTAGATTCCCGCCCCCCCATATATGTTATCTTGATATGTAGAACTAGGATCAATTGAGATCCTCAACTGAAACTGTTACTACTTCTTCAAGAATGATTACCTAGATTTACTAAATTTAGGATATTTCCAGAAACAACCTTTTTTTTTTTTTTTCCTTTTTAAAATCAGAGGAACCTACCTTAAGTCAGGGCAAACATCCAGAGGGAAGATTTTGTCATATGAAGTTGTTCCCTCCTCGTCATGTGAAATGACCTCCAACCACCTTATACTTTAGATCCCTTCACACAGAATATAAACCCCAGACTTGCATCATTTATTTTAGAATTTATAATGTAAATTCTCCATATATCTGTTATTAAATTTGCTATTTTCTCCTACTTATCTGTTTGATATAAATGTATTTGTCTAGTGTCAGAAGAACCCAGGGGGGTGGGGAAAAATTTCCCCCTGTATCCTAACACAGGTATCCACGCTCCTGCCCTCTACCAACTGTACATGGTCCCTTCCTAGTACTCAGTGCAAGGTCTGGGGTTTCTCTCCATATCCCTGTTCTGCCCTTAGTCTTCAGGAGGTCTTTTGTAGTTGTGTTTGGGGTGGTCTGTCTACCTCAACTTCCTGGTCCTTCCCTCAGTGGGGAGAAGAACCTAACCCAGGGTAAGGCCCATGTGTATCTCTGGGATGACTCTGAGTTCTCCTGGAATCACTCTCAGTTTTCCTTAGACTCCCATCTGTACCTGGGGGCAGAGAGTAGATGTTTTTCTCAGTTCTGCAGCTCCTCACCCAGACGTACATGCTGCTCATCAGCAGCACCATGATGTGGGTGTTGGGGACTTCCACTGGTTCTTCCTCTCTGACTTCAGCAGGATTTCCATGCCTGAGTTCAGGGTCTCTCAGTTTTCTCCCTGCCCCCTCAAGCTGTCCTGTGAAGGTCCATGGAAAAGGGCCAAAGGATAGGTGCAGGCCTCCTGTGTCTGAGCTCTTGAGGATTCTAAACCCTTTAAAATTGCCTTGAAGGCTCAGCTGCTTTTTTTTTCAGCTTCCTTTTGCATTGGATTTGCTGCCCAGGATAAAAGCCGCTCTCCTAGGAGGTTGTTGTCACTTTTTGGATCCGGTTCATTAGGCTTTTTTTACAACCTGAATTCTCTTCAGGCTTAAAAAAACATGATTTTTGTAGATTATCTGGGTTGCTCTTCTTAAGGTGGGAGCAGTGTTCTCTTGTGGATGTGAAAGTCAAGATAGCTTTTTCTATCATGTTTTATGTTGAAATGATTACAAGTGAACCCTAATTGACTTTTTAATGCATTCTCTTGAAATTCTCATCATCACCCTTAAAAACAGTTTTGCACATAGGTGATAACACTTTGAAACCATTATTTCACAGCCTATTCAAACACTTGCAAGGGTAAATTTATATTTAAAGACTTCAATAGTTTTTCCTTTTCCTTGTTGACAAATGATATGTTAAATTTTAGCTTACAATAATGCAATCAGAGTTCAAAAACTATATTTTACATATCAAGTATTTGAAAGTAACAATGAAACTCTAATTTACAGAATATGAATACAGTCATCTGAGAAGCTTGCTAGATTGCCAGTAAGAGCACATGGGCCACAAAGCAACATTTATCCAATATATGTGAAAGAGATTTGGAGTTATATTGTGTGGGCCCATACCTGAAAGATGTCCTGACCACCTTCACCCCGACAACTTGCACCTTGGGCTGTGAGACCTGCTCTTCGAGCATTTGGAATGCAAACTTGAAGGTGCATGGGTCTCCTTGTCCATGGTGGGCAGTGGCATGCTTTGCAGCTGGCTGCCGATGTAGATGGAACTATTCTGAAAGTCATCCGAGAGAATGTTGGGCCCCCTTTAGACCTCATCATGCTTGGGTCACCCTTCAAGGAGTCCTGGAAAGAACTTGTGTTTCTACCACTTCTGACTTCCTTAACTGTGCAGGGGGCTGAGGGAACCAGTACTTCTCCATCTTGTTAAACCATCAGCACACACCACTTGAGAAGCTCAGAGACAGAGCTTAATGTCCCACTGCTTCCAGGTCACTTAGCCTCCCATCTCTACTTTTACTCAATCCTGTGTTCTGAGCTCTGTTTCCAGTTATCAAGTTGCCAGATAAAATGCATATAAAAATTTTTACATCAACAATGCATGTGAAATCTTACTGTAAGCATGTCTCAAGTGGTGTACTAGACATATACTAAAACCACTAGTCATTCTTTATCTGACATTCTTTTTTGTTCTACTATTCAACTAGCCTGGAGTTAATCAAACCTGATAATTTAGACTATTCAAAGATTTTTATTCTTATTTTTATTTTTTTAATCGTAGATTCCTGTATTTTTATTCATTAAATTTGGACACTCTTCTCGCTAGGATAGAGATAGTAAAAAGGTAAACCCCTGACTATTTTAGTCCTTGATGAGTGATGTTGAGTTAGCCAGCACATTCAAACTTTTGTATCCTTCAAACTTTTTGTATCCAGTGGACTTCTCAGTCCACTGACAGGGTTGGGTGAGACTCTAGGAGATAATAAATGTAAATGATGTTGGTGTAAAATAAGTTGCTCTACAGGGTAAAAGTCAGCATGATGTTTACAGAAAATGACAGAATCTAATTAAAGTGCCTGGGTCTTTAAACAGTCCTTTTGCACTGCTTTCATTTTAGGCAGTTTAGCTGTCATTGGGGGAGGCAGAAGAGTGTCCTGGGGGATTTCTAAACCTGAGTCCTCGATTTGAATCATGACTGCCACTTAATGTGGTGGGACACTGTCCAAACTATTTGCCATTTCTATGCCTCAGCCTCTCTCTTTGTGAAATTGAGGCACTGTTAGCACAGCTGGCACTCAGCATAGCACCCGCAGGTATCCGGTTCTCAAGGCCCTAGCAGATCACTACTGTTTCACTAAAAGGCAACTTTGTGTTCCTTCCATCACATCAAAGAGGAGATTGTCTCCTGGACCTTTTTATAAACATTTCCTTAAGATATCACTGGATGTGCTGTGAAAAAGTTTCTATCATCAGAAGTTTGGAAAATTTTGCATATCACATACATGCTCTTTTGAAGCTTTACAGCACATATTTGCACATCAAAGCTTCTATATGCTCCATTATAAACAACTTCTACTTATTTACCCAGAATTTCTTAAACTCATTTATACATGAAACACCTTTCTTTATGACCCATCTGTTAATATTCCGTGTAACTATTTTCACCTGTCATCATTCCTATTAAGTCCTTTTAAGGCAAGAGAGAAAGTCAAGAGGTACTATTGTACAGATAATCCAACACTATATAAAAGGGGGATATCATTTACCATTGCAAAATTAATCAAGAGAGGAAGTACAAATAGTGATAAAAAGCTACTGGTGTCAGGAAACATTTCTCAAATAAGCTCACAAAGCAAGAGTGACATAAATACATTATCTGTAGGTAGCATAGAATATATCCAAAATACTGAAACCGGTCAGGGGAGAGCACAAGACAGGCTGCTGTTTTTCATTGTTTGATTAACTGTAGGCTAGTTGAATACTAGAACAAAAAAGAGTGTCAGATAAAAAATGAATAGTGTTTTTAGTATACCTCTAGTACACTACTTGAGACATGAGAATTCATGTCTACTTGAGAATTCCTTATAAAACCTGATTTTAAAAAAATGTTAATATACTAGCTGGATAAAAATTGCAAATACAAAAAAAAAAAAAAAACCTTTGAATACAGAAAAGTGTTCAGACTAGGTGAACACTAGATTCAACCAACCCTAGAACCATTGAAAAAGGAATATCTGGGGACATTCCTTTACCCTCCAAGCCTCCGGAATTCTAATAGCAAACGGAGCAGTGGTGAATCGCTGCTAGCCAGCTGGAACGTCATGCACTGCTTTCACTTGCTCCCTTTCTATTTTGTGTTTGACTTACTAGTCTTCTCCCCCTTTTCCCTTCTCACATTTCACGCCACCCTGCAATTCTTCATTGCAGTGTAAGATTAAAAAGAAATTAGTAAGCCCAAGGCAACTGGCTGATCATTGAATTCAACTACTGTGCCATCTAGACAATAGTATGACTACTTTTCCTCCCAGCAACACCACATATGCCTGCTCTTTTATGGCATTTTTTAGCAAAAAGATCCTGAAAATCACTAGTAATCCTAAGATAACAAGAATTTCAAGATTCAATAAGCTTTCAAAATGGGATCCAGATGTATTCTTTAAGCCCTTTTAAATCACAAAGCAAGGCAAGGTGGCCTGACTGACTGATTAAATGATTATTTCTGCCTGGATTTAATTTTTGGCTCTTTTGGGAATTCATCTGTGGTCTAGAGTAAAGCATTAGTCTTTTACTCAGAAATCTGAATTTGGCTTCTCTTAGGTTTACATGTGTAGCACTCATTAGAGATGAATTCTTGTCTATTAAAACTCAGCTCAGAAATCACCTCATTTCTGAACCCAATTTTCCCCTCTCCTTCCTCAGACACTTTTACACAAAATTGCTCTTAAGTTCACATACACACCTTTGTGCCTACACCTCCTAGGTTGAACTACAATCTGTGTCACAGTCTATACCCATTCTACTTACTAAAGGGTTCATTTTTAGACGCACAAAGGGTGTGTATAATCCTCTTCCTTTGCATATGGGCAGGACTTGCGCTTAAGGAGGGTTATTGTCCCATGGATCAGGTTACTTTATATGACAAAGATGAGGGAATAATATAATGTTCTATAATGTTCTATAAGATTTTCAGAGCAGGTGGCAGGGACACTGCGCTACAGGGGTTCTTGATTTTGGTCCACTGTGATTGATTTTGAACTTCTGATCTCCAGAACAATAAAATAACAACAAAATAACAGATTTGTGTTATTTTAAGCCACTGGCTGTGTGGTAATTTATTTCCATAGCAATAGAGATTTCAACCCCTGCCCCATTCTACATGATTTTGGTGACTATTAATCATGTACTTTTCCACTCTTTCTTCTTCTTCAAAGAAAAGACATAACCCACATTTTCTAGACCAAGATCAGAATGGAAGACAGTTGGATCAAAATCATCCCAGTGCATCCCCCAGGATATCTTAAATGAATTTCAACACTTGAGACCCCTGTATGTCTATCCTTCCCAATGTTGACTGGTTACCTCTGAGCCAGTTAGAATGCTAGTAAATGCCATTTGGTGTGGGCTTGGGGGTTTAAACCAGTCAAATGCTATTTCTTTTGCCTACAATCAAAATACCCTACCAGCTATCATTTAGTGAGAACTTATTTTCTTCTCCCCCAAATATTCTCTTCAGTTGACTTTGCATTTGAGGTATTATGCTTTGTCTGTAATTAGGTTTTAACTCTATGATAACTCTTTATATTTCAACTCTTTACAACAACTCTTACAATCATTCTAGAATTATTTATTTTTAGTACCATTTCACTGAAGGGAAACAGACATAAAGTGTTAATGTGCCCAATGTCACATGGCTATTTTGTGGATCTTGTTCTTACAAGTCCACACACCCAGTGACCAAGTTATATTGTTTTCAGATAGGTGATGTCTGCCAAATAAAGATGGAAGAGGCATTTCTCACAGAGGGAAGGAAGACCCCAAAGTTAAGGGCAAGGAGGAGGCTATGCATATAACCGTTACAGAGATAAAAGCTAAAGGAGGAGAGTATTTTCAGAGGGGAGGAAAATTGCTGACTAGAGGAACTAATCAATCAACCAGTGTTGGTTGTTCCTTCCAATTATTGTGTTTTGTGCTGTGATGTTTGCACAAATATCAAGCGAAAGAATTAAGAGAACAAAAGACATGGTTCCTGTTCCCTTGGTCTTAGTAATCTAGCTCTGATGATAAGATCAGTGACCAATGGGCTCTTTGGAGGATTACAAGAGATAATACAAGGAAATCTCTTAGTAAGGTGTTTGGAAATAATGAGGCTAAGTAAATATTTAGTCTAATTCCAGTTTTTTTTTTAAGATTTATTTATTTACTTACTTACTTAGTTACTTATACAAGCACTGGGTACAGTCAGAAGCGCGGGAGGGTGAGAGAATTCACCAGAGCCAGAGCGGGGAGCAGAGCAGGCAGAAGGACCAAAGTACACTGCTGAGGGGAGCAGCAGGCGACAGAAGAGGTGTACGCGCCATGCAGGACCCTCCTCTGGTGGCTGGGGAGCAGCCGGGGATCGAACCAGCGCTGCAGAGGCTGTGGGCAGCTTTGCAACCCAGCGCTCAACCGCTGCGCCACCGGGGAGGCCCCTAATTCCAGTTTTGATCAGCCCTTCATCAGGGATAAATTCTTTGCTTAGACATGGTAATGCCTCCACCTGAGATTTACCTTCCTCCTCTGGCTTCCAGCACTAGTGCGTTTCCTGTACACCTGTCTGAAGGTAATCTTACTTTCCTCCTCCTTCATTTTCTTAGAGGGCTTTCACTTTGGGTTCCAACATATCACCAGTAATGCTTGTTGGATAATGTGGCAGGATGGAGTTTTCTCCTCCTACCTCATCCTCATTCCCTGGTCAGAAGTCCATTTTTGATGAGAAGGAACAACTATGGGCATAATAATGCATGAGCTGTATATTTAGCAATATTAGCCTATGAAAGGTTGACTATTCTCAGTGTTTCCTTTTGAGGTTGGATTATTTCAACCTAATGTCCTCCAGATGGAAGGAAGGGTCTAAAACCCTCCCCTCCAGGATCATCTAGGAAAAGTCGTTAGTCTGGGGCAGGAGCCTAAGGGAGGAGATGAGGTCTGGGGAAGGCACAGAGATAGAAAAATCAGAAGAGATACAGGGGAGAACTGACAGTGGATTAGGATGTGAACCAAGAAGTAATGAGAGAGGAGCCAGTACATTTCTTCATTACTTTAATGGATATTTCTAGCCAATGACTACATTTGAGGAAATGTGTTCATGGGACAATTCTCCTGACTTCAACGATCTCAAATGACAGTGAAAACATGGACAATGTACTAGTGAATGGTGGAACAACTAGAAAATGTTGGAGAGTAGTAAGTCATAAAACAGAGAGAAAAGAGGGTGATACACTGGAGAGCACCTGGGGGTGAATGAGACAGGGATTCACCACAGGATACCAACACAACCTGGAGCTGGGACCTTCCATTTAACTAGTATGGCTGTCCTAGACACTGGAATCCAGGTTTAGCTGGGCCTTTATTTAGAATCATATCACTCTCCAATGTGTCCCTTCAGAAAGCGTTCTTGGTGCATTGCCTTAACCTCCCCCTCCTCCAGTGATCCGTTAAGGATCTTATTAAGGTTAAACACCTTGTATGGACCAGTGATGATACTGCAGCTCAAGTCATCATCTGTACTTCTAGACCCTTTTTTAAAAAAGTTTTATTTATTCATGCATACAAGAACCGGGGTTCAGGCCAGATGTGCGGGAGAGGATTCACCAGAGACAGAGCAGGGGACAGAATAGGTGACTGACGAAATACACTGCTGAGGGGAGCAGCGGGCGAGACCTTCATCATGTCAGCGTGTATTAGGAAACAGGTCAGACTGAGAACCTGAAGCTGTGTGGGGTTCCCCCTCTTGTGCACAGCCCTGTCCTTCTGGGAGCTCCATGAGAACCTGGAGAGACCTAAGGGTTCTCGCCCCTTGTCCTCTGCCCCGTGGCCACACGGGGGCGCTGCGGCGCTGTCCTAGTCTGGCAGCCAGGGGAGAGGCTGGGTGTGTGTGACTCAGGCTGAGAGGGTGAGCTGGGGCTGAGCATCACTAGGGGAGCCGGTGAGATGCCCTGTGAGCAACCCTGGCACCAGGCTGGGGTGGGGGCAGTGAGGAGAGAAGGCTCTGGAGCTGCCATCTTCTCTCCCCACAGCCTCTCTCTGAGCCCCTTGATGACAACACCCTGGAGACTGCAAAGCAGATGCTTTTCCCTTCAACTCCCTGTTACTTTCATGAGGCCTATTTTTTTTTTTTTTTAATTGAAGCAACACTGATTTACAGTACTGTGTGTGATTTAGGGGAATAATTTCACATCTCTTCGATGTGAAATTACCAAAGCAGATACGTTTCTCTTCCACTCCCTGTCCCTTTGCTGAGGGCTGTTTTTCAAATTGCAGTAACATTGATTTACAATTCATGTAGGGAACAGGCTCCCATCTCTTCAGAGGTAGTGACCACACCACCCCTCCACCCCAGTGCCCAGAGTCCTTTTCCAGATCCACTGTGCCCCCCACACTCTGCTCTCACCCTCCCTCCTGGACAGAGAGGCAGGGACCTGCTGTCTGGGTCCCTCAGGCCTCGCTCCTGCCACCTTCTGCAATGACAGTAAAGGTTTGTGGTTCTACTTTCTATTTCCTTGGCATATCCTTTCACCCTTTCACTTTTAAACTACAATTGTTTGTATAGAAAGTCTTTCTAACACACACAGAATACAAATCTCCTTCATATTATCCAATCTGAGAATTGCAGGCTTTTTTTGAATTTTATATAATTCTTACATCATTTTTCATTTTTGCATAGTGTATGCATTTTTATTTTGGTTATATTCCCACACAATTCCCACCCCCCTTATTCTGACCCTAATCCCTCTTCTCTTCCCCCCCCCCACTGTAGTGTGTCTCTGGTCTAGAGGTGCTTATTGATTTTGATTTTTACTTTATTGCAATTAGTCTTTTTCCTGGTCCCTTATTTTGGTTTTCTAAATTCCTGCTATGAGTGAGACCATCCGGTATTTTTCTTTTTCTTTCTGGCTTATTTCGCTGAGCATGATCCCTTATAGCTCTATCCATGTTGCTGCAAATGGCATGAGTTTATCCTTTCTGATTGCTGAGTAATATTCCGTGGTGTATATGTACCACACCTCCAGTCTTCTTTCCTCATCTCAATCCACGTCTTCCTCCTGTTCCTTAGCTTCTCATCCCTGCTCAGCCCCACATTTCCTTGGGTGGGGCGGTAACCTGGAACCTCTCTTTTCTACGGATAGCACATTGGTCCTGCCCCTATGGAAAACAAATGAAGTTTCCTCAAAATATTCAAAATAGACCTGACCCATGGTCAAGCATTCCATTCCTTGGTATTTATCCAAAGAATGTAAAATGCTAATTCAAAGGAATATGCGCCTCCTATGGTCACTGCAGCACTGTCTGCCATAACCAAGCAATGGAGACTACCTAAGTGCCCAACGGCAGGTGAGGGGATAAAGAACACAAACCGTATACACAATGGAATACTACTCAGTCATGAAAAAGAAAAATACTGACTTTGCAACAAGGATAGATATGGATGGGATTATGCTAAGTAAAATAAGTTTGAAGGAGAAAGTTAAATACTGGATGATTTCATTCATATGTGGAATATAAAGAAACAAAGCAGGCACAGGTGAAACTAAACCAAAACAAACTCTAGAAATATGACTGTGGAATTGAAGGTATGGAGTGGGGTAAGAGCAGGAAACAAGGTAGGAAAAGGGCCCAGTGAACTATGGTGAAGACTGTGGGTGCCCTTATGGTAGGCGTGATGTGGTAACAAACATCTGAAGAGGGGTGACCCTGGGCCTCTGAACACATACGGTGTGTAAAGCAATGTTACCTCAACTGAGTAGTACAATGAGGGGAAAAAGAAACGAAAAAAGCAAACTGTCTCCTCCAGCAGTCACTGACCTCAGGACTTTGCCTTCGCCTCCTCATTGTCACGCAGGCTTAGGGGCTGGTTTCCCACAAGGTCAGAGGCAGGAGGTGGAGGGACTCCTGGGGCTGCTCAGACCCTGCTGAGTAGAGACACTGCAGAGAGGGCGGCTCTGAGGGGACCAGAGACAGAGGGTCAGAGTAACCCCAGTGCTGAGTGAGGGTCTGGTTCCCAAGGAGAGGGGAGTATGTGTGTGTGTGTGTGTGTGTGTGTGTGTAACAAGAATGACAGGATATACAACACAAGATGATGGGAAGACAATTAACATCAAGCCCCAGAATAAATGAATTGAAATCGCACACAGAGTAAAGAGTGTGAGAACAACACCTCAGTAAATGCAGTTCTGTGGAGAAGCAGTTTCCAAGCAGGACTGAAAAGGCGTTGGACCTGAAGAGGCTGAGGTTTAGAACTATCTCATGGTTGGCTTGAGGTGTAAGGAGCTGGGCAGGACCCCTGCTCCAGGCCCCTGCTAGGATGTGGTGGTAACTTCACCCCTGACAGCTCCCTCCCCCAGTCGCCAATGTTCCTCTTCAGTCCCCGACGTTCATCTTCTTTGGACTCACCATAGAAAACCCACGGGCCTCAAAATGAGGTTGTTCCATGCGCTTCAGCTACTTTCTCTCTAGACCAGAACTGGAGGGAGCCACACAGGGGGAGGGAGGAATGTGTGTCCCCCACTGGCCTGGCCCAGGGGCAGGATTAGCCCGAGTCACCCCAGTTCCTGAGCTGAGCCTTTGTCCACAGTCCAGGAATGGAGGGGAGATGGAGCAGGGTCTGTTGCGTCAGGCAACATCACACTGATAAAGAAACGGGCGTCGTGGAGCAGGCTACATGATGCAGGATGCTGCGGAAGAGGAAGATCCGGGCCGTTTTTATTGCTAGAATAATCGTACAGCGTCAGTTACGTGGGGTAGGAGGACGAGGAGGAAAGGATGGGTGAAATAAGGAATGTCATCTTGGGCTTTGGGGGCACAGGAGTCTGCTGACCAGATAATTCTTATCTGCTTGATGATCACGTGTTGGAATCGAAACCAGACCCCAGACCCTGGACCATGGGCCTAATCTTATCAACAAGGCGGTCCCCTGGTCAGCTTCTGGGCTCCCTTGTCCCACCTCGGGATGCATCGCCTTCCAGGGAGATCAAGCTTTCTCTCTGGAAAGATTTGAAAGGCACCTTGTAAGGCTTGGCTCCCGTGACTGAGTGACCCGGCAGCTCTGACCTTGTGCAGGAATGCAGAACTGCAGGTCACACAAATGGCACCTGAACAGGCTGCTCAAGTTTAGCGGACCCGCCAGGGTCTCCCTCAGCTCTTAGGGGAAGATGTAATGTTAGAGGGGTGAACTGACGTTTCTTTCTCATTCTGGGGCTCTCCCGTCTCCCCAGCATAACCCTCCACGTGCAGCAGGGAGAGGATGTCAGGTCAAACCCAGGCTGCTTCCCCCACGCCTCTCCCCACTAGTGTTCAGGATGCATCTGCTTGTCCGCATGGCCACGCTGGAGGAGAGCACGGAAAGGTAAGTATCATCATGATATTTGCTACTGGGATTGGAGGTAATTTTTTTTTTTTTACAATAAAAGATCTTTTATTTGGGTTGTTGCTGTAACAAGGCTGTGCAATTAGAAAAACACCTGGGAGAAGGAGAAAGTGTTGAACTGAGTTTTCATAATACAACCAAAAAAAAAAAAAAGAAAAAAAGTCAACAGTGAAAATAAGAGAAACATTTGCATGAATTATTCAGTTAACCCACGACACCCTGTGAGTTGTCAGATACCATGATCCCAGGGTAACTCATGACTGTGGGGAATGAGACTCAGAAGCTCAGCCCAGGCCGCACATCGGGAGACCCGGGGTTCTGACCACCCAGGGCCCCCTGCTGTGGCAGCTGCAGTGAGGAAGGGTCTCCGAGCTGAGTAGGCTGAGGCCTCAGTGTGGTCACATCCACTGGAAACATCCAGAGTGAGGGTTGGGTCCTCTTAGTGATGGCCACCCACTACCTGACCAGGCGCCCTTCTACTGACAAGTCAAATTAAAAAACATTCCTCCTGATGTTGCTCTGGTGCTGGAGGCAGGTGAGGTGGGAGAGAAAGTGGAGGTGATGCCAGGCCCTGTGAGCCCTCCCTGCCTGGTGTGGGGAGCAGAGAAGGCAGCTGAGGGTCCAGTTTGAGAAAGGCCTGGGGCACCGTGGGGAGCAGAGACTGGAGAGGGTGAGAGTGTGCGGGGCAGGGAGGAGGCTCCTGCGGTCTGACCAGGGCAGGTGTGGTCACCTCCTCCCTGAGCGTCTCCTCTGCCCTCCCTTGTTCAACTTCCTCACCCACCTTGCAGGACAGTCATGGCCTTGGGGTCACTACTGGACCCCTCCTGGAAGAAGTGACCTGCAGCATCTGCCTGGAGACAGGAGGCCCCTGGGAGCATCTCCTGTGTCCACAGCTTCTGCCAGGCCTGCTCTCAGCTGAGTGACTCTCTGACCCGCCGAGGTCACTGTGTGCTGTCCATGCTGCCAGGAGCCACCACAAGAGGGAACAGCAGGTTCAGTTTTATTCTGGTCAGTTTGTCCTCTGGGAGCAAACTTGCCCAGAGGTCATTTTCCTGCTTTTACATTTAATCTGGATCCCTGCAGCCTGGTGCAAGTGGTGGGGTATGACCAGCTTTGCTGAGGCCTACTTCAGTAGCAAGCCTTGACAGAAGCCATGGGGAGAGAGGCCCATGGCATTCTAGGCCCAAACTCAGCATGTGGACTGTGGGCCTCCCTGAGCTCTGGCAGCGTTGGCCTGGGCTGTGCTGTGGCAGGTGGGAGACCGGCCTGGTGGCCTGTGATAGAGGGGTGCCTGCTCTGGATGCTCAGGTGAGCATCTGGCCCTGCTGAAGCCCACACCCACTGTGATCCCTGATGCTGGGGGGAGAGGGGACCTTACTGCGTGCAGCCTATGGGCCTGTTTGATGCCATCTGAGTGACAGCAGCCCGCACTCCAGGGTGAGACTATCTGACCTCAGGCATCTGGACACACTGGCATGTGTTTCATTTGAGAACACAGTGCCAGAATTGTAATGGACCAAACAGATTCAGGCTCTGACAGGTGTCATTCAAGATATTTTTTGTTTTGTTTGTTTGTTTTAAAAGAGATTTTTATTTTTACTTATGTATGCACACAAGAATGGGGGTTTAGGCCAGAGGTGTCAGGGGTAAGAGGATTCACCAGAGTCAGAGTAGGGAGCAGAACAGGAGGATCTACTGAAATACATTGCTAAGGGGAGCATCGGGCTAGACAGGAGAGGCCTGCTGTGCCACGTGGATTGGCTCCCTGGCCAGGGATCGAACTCATGTTGTAGTGGCTGGCAATAGCTTGATTGTGCTGTGTCTTTAACCCCTGTACCGCCAGGGAGCACCCCACTATTCAAGGTTTTTGAGACCATCCAGGCCTCTAAATGGACCAATCTGATTGGAGCTCCACTGGCACCAACCAAACAGCTGGCATTATAAAGGGGCCAATCAAGCTTGAAAGGTGGCACCCTGAAGAGGATACAAGCCAGAGCAGCAGCCAGCCTGAGCCACTTGATAGACAGCTCCTGGTCAGATTTGTCGGTACTCCTAGAAAGATCTTTGCCAAGCCCTCTGCAGAGTGTGAGACCTTTCCAGACACCTTTCTGAGACCTGATGGCTACACCTGCCTCTGGCCCTGGCTCTAACACCGCCTGCAGAGAACATCGTCAGGCTGTCCCTGGGGTTTCTAAAGGGGCTGTTTGCTGGTGGCTTATGTCCAGCCTCTCTAAGGCTGTTTGCTGTTGGTACAATGGCATCTTGATTAAGATGTAAACTGGCATCTCTGGCACCATTGCCTGCTGGACCAGTGCTGACCAGCACTGCTGACCTGTATCCGGCCTCCTCTGAGAGCTGTCCACCACTTCTCATTCTTTGGCACCATCTCCTGGTGCTGTTGCATTTGACAGTGTCCAGTCCAGGGTCTGGTGCTGTTCGCCTGGCCTTTGGACAGCTGTTGCTGGCTGCTGCAGCATCACCTGAGCAGCCCCACCTGGGATCACCTCCTGCTGCCACCGGGAGTTGGATCCTGCTCCACTGCTGACCTGTTGTCACCAGCTCCAGGCTGTCATAGCACAGCTTGTATGAGTAGCCTTTGTTTCGGACCACTGGACACTGAGGACACTGTCTGAGGTAGGATGGATGGCCGTTTCTGGGCTTAGACACTCCTTCCTTGTTTGCAGTCTCCCCTTTTTAATAAACCCTGTTGCTTTTACATCCTGAGCCTGAGTGTTGTCTTGCAAGTGTGAATACGTGGATGAGGACCCAGAGACAGTGACTGTCCCCAACATTGCCCTGTTTTAACATAACCTGAGAGTGGAACTGGTGACTGTCCCGCTGCAGGGTGTGGTGTCCTGCGCCCACCTGACCCCCCCTTCTCTGTTCTGTCTTGAGAAAGTGACAAGTGAAGCTGCAAAAATTCATGCCTCGTCCTCCCTGGTGGCATAAGGGGTTAAGCACAGCACTGTGAAGCCATCCACAGACTCTGAAGCGTGAGTTAGATCCCAGGCCAGGGAGCAACCCACATGGTGCAGCAGACTTCGCCTGTCTCACCCACTGTTCCCCTCAGCAGTGGATTTCAGTCAGTCTGCCTGTCCTGCTCCCCATTGCCTCTGGTGAATCCTCTTACGCCCCACACCTCTGCCCTGTATCCCAGTTCTTATAAGCATGAATAAATAAATCTTGGGCCTCCCAGTGGCACAAGGGCTTAAGATGCAACCTATGAAGCTGTCCGCAGTCTCTGCAGCACGAGTTCAATCCCTGGCCATGGAGATACCCACATGGCGCAGCAGACCTCTCCTGACTTGCCCACTGCTCCCCTCAGCAATGTATTTCAGTCACTCTGCCTGTTCTGTTCCCGCTGTCTCTGGTGAGCCCTCTCACCCCCACCTCTGTTCTGTACCCCAGTTCTTGTATGCATAAACACATAAATTTAAAAATAATTAAATAAATCTTAAAAACAAAATCCATGCCTGCCAGAGTGTTAGGATTTGAGCTAAAAAGAACTTCAAATTCATTCTTATTTTCTAGATGAGGGTAAATAATGAAAAGAGCATCAGGCCAGTGATGGCAGAACCTAGACACAGCAGGTACCCCGACTCCCTGTCCTTGTTCATGCCCTGACGCCTGAGGGAGGACAGAGGCTGAGGGTCCGGAGAGGAGCTGGACACTCCCCTCCTCCTGCTCGGCCCTCATGGAAAAAGCAGGAGCCAAATGGTGAGAAAAGTTCAGGCCACGGGAAGCTGTAAGTCTGTCTCCCATGACCAGTCCTTGCCCGGGGAGGGCTGTGCGCTAGGAGATGTGACCATAAGGCTGTGAGCCCTGATGACAACATCATCTAGGAGGGGGACCATGCAGCAGAGGGTTCCTGTTTCTCCCCAAACACTTCAAACCTTCTCACTGAAAGGATGTTGATATAGAGGGAAAATGAGGAATCAAGTTTAAAGCAAAAGGATACTTATGAGTCCGGGGTACTGAGGCGATACAATACATCATTATTGAAGCGACATGGAGGATTTCAGGACAGACGCCCGGTGGACACGCACAGGTGCAAGAGGAAGTTCTGCAGGTGCAGCCTGTGAGCACACGTGTGAGGACCTATGTAGGGTCAGAGACACGTGAAAGAGACAGAGATGTGGGTGAGAGACCCAGGGGAGCCTGACAATGGCAGCTGTTATCTTGATGTGGATTTGACATTGCTCTTGTCCTTCCAGACTTGCCTGGCCCCTCCTGCCCCTGTCCCATGGGTCACCAGTAGGTGCCATAGATTGTGGCAGGCTTTTGGGCCTCAGTGGTTCTGCTTGGAGCCAAGCCTGTTTGGCTGGACATTTACCCATGAGGGGACAGGTAGCTTTGGGTGCTTAATTGGGAATTATTTATCTATGTTCTTTCTCTTCTCTTTCCCTATTGCACACTAATTCTCTATTGCACACACATTGTGTTCAAGTTCTTTTCTAACAAAGATGTTATGCGTTAGATTTTGTCTTTAGGCAGCTGATGCAGATCCCATGTAGAGTGTACAGGTTTGAGGGCCCCTGGGAACCTCTCATTCAGACCGCTAACAGGACCAGACTTCATCCTCATGTGCCAGAGTTCCTTTCCCTCCACACCCTTCAACGGGTCATTCTCACAGGTGTGAGGTGGTAACTCATTGTGGTTTTAATTGGCATTTTCCTGACAGCACATGATGATAAACATGTATCCATGTACCTGTTGGCCACATGTGTGTCTTCTTTAGAAAAGTACCTATTTAGCTTCTCTGCCCCTGTTTTGATTGGGTTGTTTCCTTGTTTTGGAGTTCTTTGTAGATCTTGGATAGTAACTCCTTGTTGGATTGATGATGTGCAAATATTTTCTCTGACTCTATATTGTCTTTTCATTTTAATGATAGTTTGCTTCACTATGTAGAAGCTTTTTAGTCCCATGTGATTCCATTGGGTTTTTGGTTTTTTTTTGCTTTTGTTTCATTGGGGCACAGAAGACATTATGGGCAGTGAAAATACTCTGATGGACACAGGTCATTGTACATTTGTCCAACAACACCCACAGAACAGACAACACCAGAGTGAACCCAAAGGGAAACCATGAGTTTGGCGACTGTGACGTGCGGGTCCATCACTGGTAACACACGTGCCAGTCTGGTCTTAACACGTGATTTGGTCATGATGTGTGAGGAGTGTTATAAGTTGAGTAATGTAGTGTAATTTACTTTTGAAAGCATATTTCATGCACATACAAGAACATTTAAATAACACTCAAGGACACACATAGGTAAGTCACCCCCCCCAACACCCAGTCAGCTAGGACATCTGCTCAAAGCCAGTTAGTGATTTATCATTTCTCTTCTTTAAAAAAAAAAAAATATATATATATATATATATATATATATATATATATATATATATCTCCAAGCTTCTGTCTGGACAACAATGCTTGTTTTCCTGTCAGTACAGGAGTTCAGGACACAGAGTGGGGGAAACATTTGCAAATCATGAATCTGATCAAGGACTGTATCTAGAATTTACAAAATAACGCTTAAAACTCAATGAGCAGAGAGAAATAACACAATTTTAAAAGGGACAAAAACAGTGTTGTAAATGAGTGGTGCCTCATTTGAAAAATGGACAAAAGACTTTAACAGACACGTCACCAAGAAGAGACACAGACGACAAGGAAGAACATGAACAGATGCTCAGCATCACAGGGCACTAGGGAAAGACAAAGGGAACAACAGTGACACCATCACACCTGGTAGGGGCTGAAAAATGCAAACCCTGCACAGGTGCTGCCCAGGATGTGGACAACAGGAGCCTCAACACTGCCTGCAGGAAAGCTAAAGGGTGCGGTCACTGTCAAAGATCTTTGACAGTTTCTTTGAAAACCCAAAAACCTGACATACAGCCCAGCGATCACTGCCCCAGCTAGTTACCCAAATATTTTGAAAACACATTTGGGGGCCTCCCTGGAGGCACAAGTGGTTAAGACGCAACCTATGAAGATGTGTGCAGTTGGGGAGGTGACACACATGGCACAGCAGACCTCTCTTGACTCATCCACTGCTCCCTCAAGCAGTGTATTTCAGTTAGCTGCCTGTTCTGCCCCCCACTCTGTCTCTGGTGAATCCTCTCAACCCCCTCATCCCTGGCCTGTACCCCAGTTCTTGTATGCATGAATAAATAAATCTTTAAAAAAATGAAAACTTATATTAAAAAACTCTGCATGCATGTAAATGGTTTTTTCTACTTTATTTTTTATTAAGATTTATTTTTTTATATTCCCCATACAATTGCACCCCCCTCATTTTGACCCCAATCCCTCTTCTCCCCTCCCCCCCATAGTGTGTCTCTGGTTTATAGTTGCTTGTTGATTTTGATTTTTTCTTTATTATAGTTATTCTTTTTCCTAGTCCCTTATTTAGGTTTTCTAGATTCCTGCTATGAGTGAGACCATCTGGTATTTTTCTTTTTCTTTCTGGCTTATTTCGCTGAGCATGATCCCTTCCAGCTCCATCCATGTTGCTGCAAACTGCATGTGTTTACCTTTTTCGATTGCTGAGTAATATTCCATGGTGTATATGTACCACATCTTCTTGATCCAGTCATCTATTTTTGGGCATTTGGGTTGTTTCCATAACTTAACTATTGTAAATAGTGCTGCTATAAACTTAGGGGTGCAGGTGCCCTTGAAATGAATGTTTCTGTGTCATTTGGGTCAATGCCTAGGAGTAGAATCATGCATGTAAATGTTTATAGCAGCACACCCGTAAGTGTGAGCTGCCCATAGTGACTTCCTTCCAAAGACAACAGCCTCTAAATAAATGGGAAAAAGAGAAGCTTTTCAGGAAGAAATCTGGGAAAGTGTGCCTTAGCCAGGTGTTGAAGGTTAACACCATCAGTGATGGGTCAGGTGGACATAATGAGCACTGCCGTGGTGAGTGGACAATGTCCCTGCACCCCTGGAGTCTGCTTCCCCAAACCCACCGTCCCAGTCAAAACAAAAAACCTAAATTGAGGGACAATACTCCTGAGCAGTGCTCCTTGACGGATGCTAAGAGTAGGAAATTTAGGGTGGAGGGGTCACAAGACCTGAAACTGGAGGTGGGGGTAGAAGTGATTAACATAGTCATTAAATCAATTATGGAAATGAAAATCGCTGTGGGCCAACTGCTATAGCAAGTATCAGATGCTACAGGAAGTATAAGGAGGTGCAGACCAGAGGCGGGATACAGGGATGGAGCCACTGCAGAAACTCGCTGCTCCTGACAAATCAGCCTAGTCACACCATACAAGTAATTAATTTAACAACAGATGACAATTCCACAAAGGAATGAGCCCTCCCAACTAGAACACGACCTCAGTGCCTTTTCTGCCCCAGGAAGACGCAGCTCTGCTCCCAAGGCTCCGCCTGGGGCCTGCAGGCTTCTCCTCACACACCCGCCCTCTCCAAGGGCAGCTCCTCCTGTCTACTGGTGTCTGCACAAGCATCGTCTTCTTTCCTTGTGTGTGTGTGTGTGTGTGTGTGTGTGTCCCCTCACGCCACTGAGAGGAGGACTCTGGTGAAGCTTTTCTTACAGGTGACCCAAGAACCTCCATCTGTGACCCCAACACCTCTCCCGAACATCACTCCTCACCAGTGTCAATGTTATAAAAACAAGGAAAGTCTGAGGAACTGTCATCCAGGCAAACTGGATGGGATTATGGAGCATCAAATGGACATTAGCAAAAACTGAAATGAAAGTATGGCGTTTAGTTATTATGTCAACATTGCTGCAGTAGTTGTTAAAAAAAAAAAAACTGTACTCGTGTAGGATGTTAACATGGAAATGGTGTGGGAGAAACAAGACCTGTACTGCCTTTGCAACTTTTCTGTAAATCGAACAGTATTCTTTAAATGTTATTTTTTAAAATACTCTCAATATTTAATAGGTTATAGAAGGAAATATTTTCTCTTTTTCCATTGGTCCCAGGAATCACCGTCCAGGGACTGGAGAGATGGGTTCTGAGTAGAAAAGCTGGAAACCTCACACACAGGGCAGGCTCCGGAGTCTCCTCTCCTCTGAGCCCTGCTGCTCTGACTCCTCACAGAGCATTTCACCCCCACGCCGCCGCCCTCCAGGACCCCCAACTCTGCCCACCTCAGCCCCCGCCCCGTCCTGGCGGCTCCACCAGAATCCGGAACAGGCGGCAGCGCCCCCGTGTGGCCACAGGGCTGAGCACAGGAGCCCAGAGCTGCCCTTTCTCCTGCTCAGCCAGGCCCTCCCCAGGCTCCCTGGGCCCCCAGCGGCAGGACAGGGATCTGCTCACAAGGGGGCGCCCAAGTCCAGTGTCAGGTCTGAAGTCCTCAAATTTTCTTGTCCTATGGCCAAAGGACAAAGCAGGTTTCCAGGTCATAACAGCTGATTCCCAGATTATGGGCTGATCCCCAAATATAGAGTTTCCTTTAGTCTTGGATGGATCCTTGGACTCCAGAGTCTCTGTCATTTGTTTCTGCTTCTGCTTCCAGAGGTGAAATCACTTCCACCTGGGAATTAACATTCAATTCTACCCAGGAGCCCAGGTCCTCACCTAGGAAAAGGACAAGGTTCCAGGAAAACGCCAAGACCCGTGGGCCAACCACCCATCCACGTCTTGCAGCAGGGGGGAGCAGGAGTGATCAGAGCCGGGGAGAGACACGAGGAGCTGGTGGTGGTGTGTGGTGGATCATTGGTGAAAGGGCCGCACCTAAGAGAAACAATAACTATAGAAAGATGACCCACGCTGTAAGGAAATAAATATACATATTTAAAAAATTTTCCATCCCTGAATGAGGGGAGGTTGAGGAGAGCCCCCAGGGCATGACTAGGAAGACAGGGAGGCTCCTGGAAATGGAGCAGAGGATGAAAATGGGGACTAGGAAAATGGGGCCCAAAAGGAGTGGTGGGGGCACTAGGGAGGGTGGGGCCAGGAAGGGGCAGCATTGGGGACACTGTGAGGGGAAGGTCTGTGTGGGTGACACGGCTCTGGCTGGGGCTGGGAGAGTCTCTGTCTCCCCTGGTGGGACTGCAGAGGGGCTGGTGCTGTAACTGACCAGGGAATCACTTAAGTTCTGGGCCTCTCCTGTCCGTGCAGGGCTGGTGTGACTCAAACACACACACTCAGGCTGATGAAGGAGAGAGAGGAGGAGAGGACAGATGGTTTGGAGGAGGCCCCCATTTCCTGAGCCTCAACATCCTCCCCAACTCCCCAATGCTCGGGTGGCAGGGAGATTCCTGGAATCAAGAGGAGGTGATTCAGGGAATCAAGAGGAGAAAGGCCTGTGTTGCTCTGGAGGGCCAGCCCTGGGGGCTGATTCTGGGGCTCCAGGGCCCCACTCCCTGCAGGCGGGTCAGAGTCAGCCCTGCTTACAGCTCCAGGCTGCTGACAGCCCCTCTGTGCCATGACCCTGCAGACACCGCTCTGGGGATAGTATAAAGAAAAAAGAGTAAAACTAAATGGGAATCTAAAAACGGTAGAACTCATTTTTTAAAATCACATATTTTGAAGGACACTTCAGAGGATGTGGAATCCTTGTCTGACAGCTCATTGCAATCAGGACCTTGACCGTCACGTGAGCTACTCTGGCCTCCACTGTTTCTTGTGAGAAAACAGCCACTGATCACTTTATCGCCTGAATATTTTACTGGTTTGTACCAAATCTCTTCCTCCTTTGCACCTAAAACAAAGATCTGGCGTCTCCACAGTCTCTGAGGGGGAGGCGGCAGGAGGGGCCTCCCTCAGAGGCTCCAGCTCTGGATCCCACGAGGCTGCGATGGGGACGAGATGTTGGCGGATCTGAACGGCCGTGATCAGCGTGGAAGGACCTGCCTCAGAGCTCATGCATGTGGCTCCTGGAGAAAACCCTCAGGTCCTTGTCCTGGGGGCATCCCCTTAGCTGAGGGTCCACCGTGTGCAGGGAGTCACCCCAGAGAGGGACCAGGAGGGGAGCCCGGGCGGGAAGTCTCAGCCCCTGTGAGCCTGACTCTGCACGTCCCTTCTGCTTCATTCTCCTCACAAGGAAGAGCCAGAGAGTCAGACACACTGACAGCGGGGAGTTGTCTCCCCTCATGTTTATCACCGAATTGGTGGAAAATCAAAAATCAACACAGAAGAACTTCTGGGCACTCATTATTTCCATTCTGCCCACATGAAAAATAAGCTGCCTCCCACCCAAGGCCCCCAAAAGTCTCTCCCATCACAGAAGCAGCGTAATGTCAGCATCTCATCACGTGACTCAGGACCATGCAGAGGAAGTTCCTTGAGAGCATCTGTGCAGTGAAGCCGTCTGTGCTCAGCTCCTCGTGGGCTGAGGCAGTTTCCTGCCCCACAAGCCCTGGATGTGGGTACAGTGGAGGACAGACACAGGGCAACTTGTAGACCCATTTCTTAATATGGTTCTAAAGCCACTTAATTGAGATATAACTTACGACCATCAAGTCACTAGTTGAGGCTCACCTCTCATGTCCTTCCTGTAAGTAATGAGCAGGGCGACCCCCTCTGTCCTTGCTCACCGGGCACCAGCCAGCCCCCCACAGGCTGTTCCCTCCATGGGACCCTCACCCCCATCACTCCTCCCCAGGGCTTTGCTCCCATCCCACCATCTACACTGACCCCCTTAATGGACACAGGAACCTCCACATCCCTCCCTCCCCTGCTGCCCGACCTGCTCCCTGCCTGACCTCCTCTCAGCCCCTCTACAGGTGGGGGTGATGCAGTTACAAATGACTAGTCTCTTAGACAGGCATTAACAAGGTTGTCTTTCCCCTATGTCCCTACAGGTTTGTCTTTGATGGGCATTAGCAAGACTAAGAGTTTGTCTTCCCCCCATTTGTTGCAATTTCCCCCTTGTTTGAGAGATTTATCTTTATGACTCATCTCCCAGATGAATGTTCCTGCATTTCCTTTTTTTTTTCATTTTATTTTTTCCTTTTTTTTTTTTAAAGATTTATTTATTAATGCATACCAGAACTGGGGTACAGGCCAGAGGTACGGGGGAAGGGGTGGTGAGAGGATTCACCAGAGACAGAGCGGGGAGCAGAACAGGCAGACTGATGAAATACGCTGCTGAGGGGAGCAGCGCACGAGACAGGAGAGGTCTGCTGTGCCATGTGGGACCCTCACCCGCCGGCTGGGATCGAACTGGCGCTGCAGAGGCTGCAGACAGCTTCACAGCGCTGTGCTCAACCACCTGCGCCATAAGGGGAGTCCCGGGGTATTTATTTTTTTTTAATAATACTCCAAGCCCTCACTGTTCCTTCTCTTCCGTGCTGCCACCTTTCAACCGCAATAGCAACCCTGTGCTGTCTGATTCTGTGTAGAAACGGGATGTCGTGGAGATGACCCACTCCCCACACTGCCTGGTTCCCCTCCCCCTCCCTGGTCATGGCCACTCATGGAGGCAGGACTAGTAAGGGACCTTCTATTACAAAGGAAAAGCACAACAATTAAAAGAAAACTGTGTATATATGTCTCTGGTGAAGCCTCTCACCCTCCTGCGCATCTGGCCTGTACCCCAGTTCTTGTATAAATAAATAAATAAATAAATAAATAAATCTTTATAAAAAATACCCCAATATTCCTCTTGCTGCTGGAGATGGGGGCACCCAGAGGAGGAGAACAGAACTGAGCACAAAACAGTCATAATTCCCTTCTGGGGGGAACGTGGTCTGCTTAAACCCAAGAGGGATCAGATCAAAGGTGGTTTGGGAAGGCCAGATCTGTCAGGGATGGAGGTTGGAAGAAGTTCTGGGGGTGGGGGGGCTTTTGGCAACTAGGTAGAGGCATTGTCCTCCCCCTTCTGGTATTCCCTAGTCCCTCTGGTCTGGCAGGAAGGGGGCAGTCTGCAACCCCTGTGGGCAGGTCTGGGGAAGCCAGATGCTTTAGGCAGGGGTTGGAAGGGGCTTGCCCTCCAGGGAGATGACACGCTACCCCCAGCTTCTCTGCCAGGGTAGAGTTTTTTTTTTTTTAATTATGCATACAAGAGCTAGGGTGCAGGCCAGAGGTGTGGAGTGGGGAGTGAGAGGATTCACCAGAGACAGAGTGGGGAGCAGAACAGGCAGACTGAAATACACTGCTGAGGGGAGCAGCGGGCGAGACAGGAGAGGTCTGCTGCGCCATGTGGGTAACTCCCTGGCCAGGGATCGAACTCGTGCTGCAGTGGCTGCAGATAGCTTCATACTGCGGAGACATAACCCCTTACACCACCAGGGAGGCCCCAGCAGTTTGTAATTCATACTTGATCCATGTCAGCTTCTCCTTGGAGCTGGCAGAGATGATTTTGCGCTTAAGGGTGCACACTCAGGGGCCCAGAAGATAAGCATCAAGGCCTCCTTCTTGCTCTCCTTGGTCTGTTAGGTTGCGTCATGGAGGGCACAGTCCTGGTCTGGCAGTATCTTGACAAAGATTCATGGCCTGGCCCAAATCAGCTACCAGGATTTCTCTGCCCTCCGGGATGATGTTCTTCTTGTCCTCACTTGGGCAGAAGAGTACCACCTTCTTGCGCCTCTTCACTTCCTGTGGTGTTGATGACTTACGCACCTTCATGTCCTTGGACACTTTCCTGACACCTTCAGAGACAGCCACGCCAGAAGCCATGTTTCCCGAGAAAGCAAGGAGAGCCAGGAAAGGCAAGAGCTGCTATGGCTGCTGCCAGAATCTGACTGCATGTGGCCTTTCCCAGCCCCTTCTGTTTAGTATCAGATTCTCTATTTTATTTTTTTTTAAGATTTATTTAGATTCTCTATTTTAACAGAGGAGAAGCTGCAGCTCAGTGCAATAGAAGTTAAGACAGGGATGAAGACGACCCAGTCCCGCCTCTGCTGGAGCAGGAAAGTCATCAGGGAGAGACACAGGTCAGTGTGGGGAGGGATCTGGTGGGCAGGGCTGGGCCAGTCTCCCCACCTCCTCACGTTATGCTAGTAGGAGCACAGACAGACACATGCAGGTACCCTTTGCAACAAGAGAAGTTAGGTGGTCTTTTCTTTTTAAAGATTTATTTATTTGTGCATATAAGAGCTGGGATACAGGCCAGAGTTGTGGGGGGGGGGGTGAGAGGATTCACCAGAGACAGAGTGAGGAACAGAACAGGCAGATCTACTGAAATACACTGCTGAGGGCAGCAGCGGGTGAATCAGGAGAGGTCTGCTGTGCCATGTGGGTAGCTCCCTGGCAGGGGATCGAACTCATGCTGTAGTGGCTGTGGCGAGCTTCATAGGTTGTATCTTAAACCCTTTCACCACCAGGGAGGCCCCAGAGTTTTACTTTAAAAGTTGGTTGGGGCAAAACCAGAAGACAGACCCTGATTAAAGTGCCCAGAAGATGAGACTAAGGAGCGATTATGGGGTGGGTGAGCTCCCCCATGGACTCCATCTACACTTTTCTTTTTTTAAAGATTTATTCATTTATGCATATAAGAGCTGGGATAAAGGCCAGAGATGCGGGGGGTGAGAGGATTCACCAGAGACAGAGTGGGGAACAGAACAGGCAGATTGACTGGAATACACTGCTGAGGGGAGCAGCGGGCGTGACAGGAGAGGTCTGTCTCGCCATGTGAGATGCACCCTGGCCGGTTGGGGACTGAACTCGCTCTGCAGAGGCAGCAGACCACCCCATAGTGCCGTGCCCAAGTCCATGTGCCACCAGGGAGGACCACCATCTACACTTTTCTAAGGGTCTTCCTACCCCACATATCCAGACTTAGTATTTCTCTCCTTCTCTTCCTATAGGAAGAAAACATTTTGTGAGAGGTCAGGGAGGAGGCAGGACCAAGAAGTCCTGAGGAACTGGCCTGTCCTGGTCTTCAGGACAGGATCAGGGAACATGAGGAGAAAGCACTTGTGGGAGCTGGGCCAGCCTCCTCCGTCCTTAGCAGGGACATTTCCTTTTTACCTGCAGCTACTCAAGTGAGGTCCCCATGACCAAAGTCATCAGTTGAAATATTTGTCCTTCATTTTTCATACCAAGGAGTTTCATGAGCTTTACAAAAAAGTGTCAGCAAACCTGGCTCTCAGCTGAGAAAGTGCATGTATGTGAGATCATGCCTCACAGTATCAAGCAGATGTTAGACAAGAAATCTCAGACCTCATATGAGGTCTTCTCTACCTGAGAGCCTCTTCCTCCAAATCACAGCTCCAGTGAGCACAGCCCCAAGGAGAACCAGGACAGCAATGATGTCCACGGTGGGGAAGGAGGACTGAGGAGGTGGCTCTGGAAGGGAAAAGTTGAGACTCTGACTTTCAGGCCTCAGCCCCCATCCTGCTGGAGGGCTCCAGAAGGGCTCCTGATGCCCCTGAGAAGCTCTGTGCCCATGACCCCCTCCTTACCCCATCTCAGGACTCGGGGCTCCAGCAGCCCCTCATGCTGCACACGGCACGTGTATCTCTGCTCCTCTCCAGAAGGCACCACCACAGCCGCCCACTTCTGGAAGGTTCCATCCCCCCCAGGCCGGGTGTCCACCAGCTCCATGTCATGGGTCAGGTCCTCCCCATCTCACTGCCAGGTCAGGATGATGTCCACAGGGTAGAAGCCCAGGGCCCAGCACCTCAGGGTGACCTCATGGTCAGAGGTAGCATAGTGGGTCATGAGTGTCTTTAGGAGTTCTGAAAATTCATACTTTAGGTTACTTTCATAGGCCACTGAAGCAGCCTCATGTGACCATCCTGAGAATGGACAGATAATTGCATTGGGTGGACAGAGCGCAAAACTGGAACACCAGCCTGGCCTTGGATCACTGGGATAGTCTCTTAATCCTTGGAAAGTTCTAGAATCAGGGTGCAGCAGTTCAGGGTAGCAGGCTGCAGGGCTCTGAGGGAGAGACTAGAGACTTCTCGTCTTGACCTGGATAGAGGCCCAAGTGACTCAGGAAAGTTGGAGTCAGGATCCAAGACCTCTGAGAATCAGATGTGAGCAAGAAATACACGGTTCACCAGAACACCGCCAGGATCAGAGAGATCAGTTATTTCAGGACTGTTCCTCACCTGGAGAGAGCGCCTTCCTTAATTGCCCCCAGGAAGGGCTGGCACTCTAGGGGTCACCTGAGGCTTCACCTACAGGTACCTCCAGAACATGCTCTGTAGTTCCAGATATTATTTACTCAAGATGTTCCACCAAAAGTGAAGTTTTACCTTCAGAAATCATTGAACGAGTAAGTAAATGGGTATGGGCTGGTGGGACCCCAGGACGTGCGAAAAATGCAGAGCCTGTAAAGATAGAAGTGATTGAAGGAGGCCTCCCTGGTGGCACAGTGTGTTGAGTGCTGCGCTGTGAAGCTGTCTGCAGCCTCTGCAGCGCTGGTTCGATTCCTGGCCGGCCAGGGAGATGCCCACATGGCGGGGCAGGCCTCTCCTGCCTTGCCCACTGCTCCCCTCAGCAGTGTATTTCTGCCTGTTCTGTTCCCCTCTCTGTCTCTGGTGAATCCTCTCACCATCCCTCGCTTGTGTCCTGTACCCCAGTTCTTGTATAAAAATAAATAAATATTTAAAAAAAAAAAGAAGTGAGAGAAGGGAACAAAACCCCAAGGAGGAAGCAATACCCCTTAAAGAAGGAGGCCTTGAGGGGAATTGAGCCAGTGTTAAAAAGTTTCCTTCAATCTGGACTCATTAGGCCCTGCCGCTCACCATACAACACTCCGATGTTGCCAGTGAGGAAACCCCATACAGGCCGTTTTGTCCAAGATTTTTGGGCCATTAATGACATTGTCCAGGATTTATATCCCGACTGTGCCTAATCCCTACACCTTATTAACTGCCATACCTGGTGACTTTGGATGGTTTTCTATATTAGATCTTAAAGATGACTTTTTCTGTATCCCAATAGATGTTCAGGATCAACTGCTTTTTTTTTTTTTTTAAAGAGGTATGTATTTTTATTTATTTATTTGTTTGTTTGTTTTGTTTATACATGCACTGGGTACAGTCAGAAGCGCGGGAGGGTGAGAGAATTCACCAGAGCCAGAGCGGGGAGCAGAGCAGGCAGAAGGACCGAAGTACACTGCTGAGGGGAGCAGCGGGCGGCAGGAGAGGTCTGCGCACCATGTGGGACCCTCCTCCGGTGTCCGGGGAGCAGCCGGGAATCGAACCGGTGCTGCAGAGGCCGCGGGCAGCTTCGCAACCCAGCGCTCAACTGCTGCACCACCAGGGAGGCCCAGGATCAACTGCTTTTTGCCTTTGAATGGCAAGACCCTAAGTCCAAGAGCACCCTCCGGTATTGCCGGCCTGTGCTTCCACAGGACCTCCCTGGTGGTGCAAGGAGTTAAGACGCAACCTATGAAGCTATCAGCAGCCACTGAAGCAGGAGTTCTAGCCCTAGCCAGGGAGCTACCCACATGGCACAGCAGACCTCTCCTGACTTGCCAGCTACTCCCCTCAGCAGTGTATTTCAGTCAGTCTGCCTGTTCTACTCCCCACTCTGTCTCCAGTGAATTCTCTCACCCTCCACGCCTCTGGCCCATACGCCAGTTCTTATATGTATAAATAAATCTTAAAAAAAAAAAAAAAGAGTTATAGGTATCCCAGAAGGTGAGGAGAGAGACCAAGGCACTGAGACACTATTCAAGGAAATTAAGCATGGAGTTTGGTAATTGTGTCACCATTGCTTTATTAGCTATAAAATAAATAACAACTTTAGTCATGCAAGATGTTAACAAAGTGGAAATGGTGTGGGGTAAACAAGAACTGTACTACCTTTGCAACTTTTCTGTAAATTTAACAGTATTCTTTAAATGTTATTTTTTTTTAATGTCCTCAATACTAAATAGATTGTAGAAGGAAAAAATGATCCACTTTCCTGTTTTCCAGAGACTGGAATCCAGGGACTTGTTTTGTTATCCAGGGACTGGAGGGGTCCTGGGGAGAAAAGCTGGAAACCTCACACACAGGGCAGGCTCCAGAGTCTTCTCTCCTCTGAGTCCTGCTTCTCTGACTCCTCACAGAGTATCTAACCCCAGGACACCGGACCCCAGAGCCCCCAACTCTGCCCAATTCACACCCCGCCCCATCCTGGCGGCTCCACCAGAATCCGGAGCAGCGCGGCAGCGCCCCCGTGTGGCCACAGGGCTGAGCACAGGAGCCCAGAGCCGCCCTTTCTCCTGCTCAGCCAGGCCCTCCCCAGGCTCCCTGGGCTCCCAGCGGCAGGACAGGGATCTGCCACAAGGGGGCGCCCAAGTCTGTGTCAGTTTTAGTGTCCTCATTTTTAGTCTCCAGTGGACATGACAACTGGTTCCTAGATTCTGAGAAAATCCCCAAATATAAAGGTTGCCTCAGTCTCTTGGGATGGAAACTTAGATCCCAGGGTCCCTGTAATTTGTTTCTGCTTCTGCTTCCAAGGACAAAAGGCCTTCCTCCTGGGAATCACCTGACATTCTCCATCCTTGGAGGAGGGGAGGGCCTAGGAGAGCCCCCAGGGCACTGACTAGGAAGATGGGGAGACTCCTGGAAAAGAGAGAGAAGATGGAAATGGGGACTTTAGGGGACAGAGGTGGAAAGGGGTACAGTGGGGAGCCAGAGAGGACCGGGCAGGGACGGGGCAGCATCGGGGACACTGTGGGGGGAAGGTCTGTGTGGGCTGATCTCAATTACAATACCCAGTCAACCAGCAGATGAGAAGTGCCTGGAGAGCAGACTCACAACCCCTGAAAATATAGATGTGGAGCACATTTTCTAGTCACCTTCTTCCCCTTTTTCTTTTTTCCTTCCCCTTACAACTGCTACTGTATGATTATTCTATTAATAAAAAGGCCAGGATCTTGCTCTTCAGCAGCATGCTGCATTATGTAGCCTGCTCCATGACTCCCATTTCTTTATCAGTGTGGTGTTGCCAGATGCAACACTTGGTAAAACACCCATATTTCCAATAGCCAGTCAACTAGAAGGGAAAAAAGAACCTTATTGGATATATGCAAACTAACATTTTGACATGAGAAAATAGAATACTTAGTAAAAGTTTTACTGCTGCAAACCAGCCGCAACAGTCTGGGTGTCAGGGGTTCCTGAAATATGGGACAGCGCCGGCGCAATTGTAGAAAATGAGTGAGGATGAGATGCAAACACTTAATCAGGGTGCGACCCGGACCCTTGTCAGACAACATGAGTAGCATGGCTTCCAGCATTTTACATCCTCGGGAGAGAGAAAGAAAGGAAATATTTCAGTTAGCTTTTATATATATATATATATATTTTTATTGAAAGATATATCAGGGCCTCCCTGGTGGTGCAGGGGTTAAGATACAATCAATGAAGCTATCTGCAGCCACTGCAGCACTAGTTTGATCCCCAGCTAGAGAGCTACCCACATGGTGCAGCAGACCTCTCCTGACTTGCCTGCTGCTCCCCTCAGCAGTGTACTTCGTCAATCTGCCTTTTCTGTTCCCCACTTTTCTCTGGTGAATTCTCTCGCCCTCCTATCTCTGGCCTGTACCCCAGTTCTTATATGGATAAATACATAAATCTTTTTAAAAAAAGATATATCGGGCCTCCCCTGGTGGCGCAGGTGGTTGAGCCCTGTGCTGTGAAGCTGTCTGCAGCCTCTGCAGCGCCGGTTCTATCCCGGCCGGCTGGCGATGGTCCCAAATGGTGCAGCAGAACTCTCTTGTCATGCCCGCTGCTCTCTTCAGCAGTGTATTTTGTCAGTCTGCCTGTTCTGTTCCCCGCTCTGTCTCTGGTGAATCCTCTCACCCTCCTGCGCATCTAGCCTGTACCCTGGTTCTTGTGTAAATGAATAGATAAATCTTTTAAAAAAAGATATATATCAAAAGATATATTTATGGGCCCAGCTTTGCATAAGTTTTGTAGTTTTCTTTAGTTTCATGACAAAACTGTAGTTTTATTTCTTAGTGTGAAAGAAGTTTAAAAGAATTAATGTTCATAGAGAGAAAGGAAGAAATAACATTAGGAATAAAACACCCAAAGTTCCCCAGCCCCTCGTGGGTAAAGACCCAAACACACAGCCTTGGCCCAAAGCAGGCCACTGTGGCCTGAAAGGTCCCCCAATGCTAAGGCACCTTCAGGTGGGGACCTGGGAAGTGGATGAAAGGAGCCAGTAAGTCTGGGCCAAAAGGAGCAAAATTAAAGTACAAGGGAAAGGTCTGTCTCCCCCCTGGGTCTCTTCCAGGAGTCTCCTTCCACGTCTCTAAGTTCCTGGTTCAAGTCCAAAGCCAAGAAGCAAGGCGGCTTCTCCACACGCCTCTCTCCTGTGTGTCTCCCGGGGCTCTCTGCGCTGACAAACCTTTATGTTCTGAGCAAATCATCCATCAGAACAGCCTGTCACAGCTGACACTCTTGGTGTCTGTCATGAGCAGCCCCAGAACTTGCCATCAACCTCCTGGGTATCCTGCCCCTGGTACATCAGAAGGCATCAGTGTCCGGCACTCTTTGGGGCATCAGCAGGGCAGGATCTCAGTTTAAACAAGAGCTTTAGTTCAAAGAAAACAGATCATGAGTCATGTAGCATGTATGTGCAGCCTGCATGTGTGCAGATTCCTCTACTAGGTATGGGCCCTTCCTCCCTGGCCCCCTCTCAGAAAGACAGAGCTAAGGTAGGGGAGAGGACACTGTGGTTCTCACCCCTGTGCTCAATTGCAACCACTCAGGCTCAGGGAACAGCAATGACGTTTCTCTAACAAACAGGAGAGCAGGGAAATAAAGAGTTTCTAAGGCCTCAGTGGCCGGCTGTGTCACCCAAGATAGTGTCCGCTGTGTCCAATAGTCCCAAATTAAGGCTGCCTGTGTAAGGTGGTACAGTCCCATCAGGGAGGGCCTGGAGCTGGTGGAACAGCCGGAAGCACTGGGCCAGGACCCAACCCATAGTGGCAGCAGGAGGTGTTCCCAGGGGGTGCTCCCCTCTGAGCATCACCCCAGCAGGCACAGCCACAGTCTGAATGCTGGGCCTGAAGGGAAGGAGGCAACAGCACCGGGAGGTGGTGCCGGACAGTCAGCAGCAATGACAGGTCTCAAAGCTGACCTTGCTGCTGTAGCCCCAGTGGGCTGCATGCCCTGGGGTGGTGTGTGGGGACAGAGAGCCTCTGCTGCCAGATTGGTTGCCGCCATTTCCATGACACTGACGGTGGCTGCTGGTAAAGTGCCCACCTACTGTCACCCACTGCCACTCCCGCTGCTGAGTGCAGTGGCCACAGCTGTCAGGGTGGCCTCAGCCCTGTCCTCAAGCAGCGGCCTTCTGGAGCCTGCCAGAGCTGGTGGGGTCCATTCATACCCAGCTGATGCCCCCCAGCTATCATCCCTAGCTCAGTGAGGAGGTCCTTAGCGAAGCTGTCCTGTGGCACCCACTGCAGGGCGGCCTTGGTGCTGCCCAGAAGCAGCTCCTCTGAGGGGCCAGGGGTGGAGGAGCCAAGCCCTAGGGGCTCCTGTGCTTAACCCTGGCTTGCTCTGGGGGAGGGGCCCTCTGAAGTCTGTCTGCCCCCTGTCAGGAAACTCCCCCTCTGCCACCACCTCTAGAGCTGCGCCCACCAGCTCCCACCTGCACACACAGGGTGCCAGGGTAGGAAAGCCCCACTGCATCTGCCAGCCCTTTCAGACTCCTGCTCCCACTGGCCTCTGGCTGTGCCCACTGGGGCAGCTGCACCAATAAAGCCCACATGTCCCACCACTCAGGGGGCAGGACAGAGCTGGGTAAGCCACAGGGATCTGGAGTCAGTGTTACACACTACACTATTATATACAGACATATACACATTCACATGTATCTATTAATGCCTTTAGTAAATTTTACTTGAAAAATCTATGTTGTAAATTTGTATGAAACGAGTAAGAAATCCATCCAGGAATAGTGACAGATTTTCCTTATGCTGAACCACTTCCTCATGCCCACCTGGATATGCCTTCTGGGAGAGAAAGCAAAACAGACCCCCCAGCACATGTCTTGTCTTTTTCCTCCCAGGTCCTCACAGCTCCCTGATCACCGACATCAGGGGGAATCCCAATTTGGCTGTGTTGCATCGGGCAACCCCACACTGACAAAGACGCGGGAGCCGTGGAGCAGGCTGCATAATGCAGACTGCCGCTGCGAGCAAGATCCTGACCGTTTTTATTGGTGGAATAATCATAGAGCATCAGCTACGTGCATTAGGAGGACAAGGAGAAAGGATGGGTGAAACTTGGGAATGTCATCAAGGGCTTGGGGGGACATGAGTCTGCTGACTATGTTATCAGCTTGATGACCAAGTGTTGTAATCGAAAACTGGACCCCAAACCCCCGGCCATGTTTCTAATCTTATTAAGAAGGCATTCCAGGGCCTCCCTGGTGGCGCAGTGGTTGGGTGCTGGGTTGCGAAGCTGCCCGCAGCCTCTGAGGCGCCGGTTCGATCCCCGGCTGCTCCCCGGCCACTGGAGGAGGGTCCCACATGGTGCGCAGACCTCTCCTGCCACCCGCTGCTCCCCTCAGCAGTGTGCTTCGGTCCTTCTGCCTGCTCTGCTCCCCACTCTGTCTCTGGTGAGTTCTCTCACCCTCCTGTGCTTCTGACTGTACCCAGTGCTTGTATGTATAAACAAAACAAACAAACAAATAAATGAACAAATCTTTTAAAAAAAAAAAAAAAAAAAGAAGGCATTCCACTGATCAGCCTTTGGGGTCCCTTGTCATACATCAGTCCTCAGCGCCCAGGGTGTTCCCGGTCCTACCTCTTGATGCACACCCTTTCCAGAGTGATCCAGCTTTCTGCTCTTGATTGGTATGAAAGTCACCTTGTAAGGTTTGGCTCATATGACTGTGACTGGACCGTTCTGACCTTGGTATAGGAATGCAGAACTGCAGGTAACCGTAATGGTGGCTGAACGGGCCACTGAAGTCTGGCAGACCCACATGGTTGAGCCCCAGGATGTATGTGGGCATGTTACAAACGCTCAGGTCTCGCCCAGATCCAGCAGCTCAGAGTGATGAACAGGGAGCCTGGGAATCTCTTCTTCAACATGCCCTGCGTGTGAGGCTGATGCACAGCCAGGTGGGAGTCATGGTTTTGACCTGCTGCTAAAAGTGTGATCTGAAACCAGCACATCAGCACCAGCGCTGTTATAAACACAGACTCTCGGGCTCTGTTCTAGACCTTCTCAGTCTTCATAAGCATCCCAGTGACTCCTGGGCTCACTGAAGTGGGGCTCTTTGATCTTTGTGTCTTCTCCACGTGGGGTCAGACTGTGCAGTGAGTGGGGCTTTGGTCTGATCAGGTCACCCAACAAATATCATTACATCATATCACCTCCCAGATCTATTTCTCAGTTTACATATTTCACCTGTGCTCCAGGCTTGTCTGACCTTTGCCACTGTCACTGTATTTTCAGTAACCCTCAGCTTCAACTCTCCTAATGAACACCTCGGATGCCATTTCCACAAATGTGCTACTTCTGAAGCCTGCTCGTGTCACCGAGGGCTCCACATCTCTACTTCACAGTCTGAGATGTTGGGTGGCATCCTGACCCATCTTTCTCACAACCCAGATGTTACATTAGGAAATGCTGTAAAGTCCACCTCTAAATATATCCAGATGCAAACACTTTATGTTACTTTCCTCATCATACCCCATAAAGCTACCAAATTTTCCATCTTAGAACCTGTGCTAGTTTCCCACATCTATCTTCCCACCTATCACCTTCACCTCTTGATTCTGCACAGCAGCCAGACTGAGGCTTCCAAAAAGAGGTTGCACCATGTCAATCTCTGCCCAGAAAGGTCCGGTAATCCCACATCTTACTCAGAGAAAAACCAGTCTTCAGTGACAAGAATAAATATTTGGCAGTTATTTCTTTTTAGGAAAATACATTTAGATGCACAATATTTTACAATTATTTCACAATATTTTACAATTATTTCATGATGGTTTGAAATAAAAACCATAAAATCTTTAGTTAAATAACCCCACATCTGGACTGAATCATGGTAGTATAGATATTTTTTAGAAATTCCAGTGTAGGGCCTCCCAGGTGGTGCAAGGGGTTAAGACACAACCTATGATGCTATCCTCAGCCACTGCAGCAAGACTTCGATCCCCGGCCAGCCAGGGAGCTTCCCACATGGTGCAGCGGACCTCTCCTGACTTGCCTGCTGCTCCCCTCAGCAGTGTACTTCAGTCAATCTGCCTGTTCTGTTCCCCACTCTGTTTCTGGTGAATCCTCTCACTCCCCCGCTTCTGGCCTGTACCCCAGTTCTTGTATACATAAATAAATAAATCTTAAAAAATAAAGAAATTCCAGTTTATCTATTCATCAGTAAAATGCATTTCACAATGTCCCCAAAGAAGAAGCTTCCTGTGTGTCAGGAGTTGACAGTGTCATCACACCTGCTAGGAAGTGGGTCACTTGCACAGTCACTACTAGATTCCATCAGAACTGCTGTCATACTGAGGCTTCCCGTGAACAAAGTACTACAAGTGGTCATTGCCAGACCAGCAGGAAGACGGAGCTCACTCCTGACACCAGACACCACCTGAATCCTGTACTTATGTTCCCTTGTCATGGTGCTGAGCCTTGGTGCTATTAAGCACAATGAGTTTTCCTTAATGAATTTTGGGAGTTAAAGCAAAGGTATATTACCTGGCTCCCTCAATAATTTACTATCTCTCCAACTTTTTAAAAATTATTGATGAGACTATATAAGTTATAGATTCACTGGCTAGGAAGACACAGTGACCTCTTAGGTCAAACCCTGGTGTTTACCCATGAGGTTGGTTTCTCTTGGTCTCTCACCATGACCATCATCTATCTGTCAGCAGTGCCCTCAATGTGGAGTTTCAAATGCTGTCATTGCTATGTCTCCTGGCTGGATATAGATTATTTCCCCTCATTAAAAATATTTAATAATGGAGCAATAACGTGCTCAGGGTGTCCCCGGTGGTGCAGCGGGTTGTGCACAGTGCTACGAAGCTGTCCACAGCCTATGCAGCGCAGGTTCAATTCCTGGCCCACCAGAGAGTTATTGACATGGCATGGCAGACCTCTCCTGTCTCACCTGCTGCTCCCCTCAGCAGTGCTTTCAGTCCATCTGTTTGTTCGGCTCCCCACTCTGTCTCTGGTGAATTCTCTCACCTTCCCGCACCTCTGGCCTATACCCTATTTCTTGTATAAATAAATAAATATTTAAAGAAAAAATAATGTGCTCAGTCTTTGTAAAGTCAGCATTGAATAATTTCTCTCTCTCTTTTTTTGAAAGATTTATTCATGCACAGAAGAACCGGGGCACAGGCCAGATGCATGGGAGGTGAGAAGATTCACCAGAGCCAGAGCAGGGAACAGAACAGGCAGACTGACGAAATACACTGCTGAGGGGCACAGCGGGCGAGACAGGAGAAGTCTGCCATGCCATGTGGGTTGCTCTGTGGCTGGCGAGGATCGAACCGGCACTGCAGAGGCTGCAGACAGCTACACAGTGCTGCGCTCAACCTTCTGCACCATCAGGGAGGCCCTAATTTCTCATTTTTCACAACCATTTCCTGCTTGCTGCTGTGCTTTTCTTCTGTCACCTTCTTCCATAACTGTGGTCTCTTTCCTTCAAAGGAGGAATGAGCCTCCAATTCTACCCCACAATGTAAATTATTGTTCACAGCTGAAGTCAAAAGAAGAGGTGAATGTCTGTATGGTGAGCTGAGCCACTAATAAGTGGCCTTAAGATCTGAAGACATGAAAATCACCATCATGAATGGAAACTGAATGGCTTCATCAGCACTATCCCCAGGGCCTCTGGGATCAAATCCCTGACCCACACTTACCTGCAACCTGAGTGTAGCTTCCTCTTTGTCCTCCTGTGGGATGAATCATCATGTGAGACAAGGGAGGAGTCAGCCCGTGCAGTCCTAAAGGAATCTTCTAATCCTGGAATACTGTGACTAAAGACCCAGGTTAGGACTGGGAAAAATGAAAAAAGGAAGTGCAGGGACTGGACCAAATGCCTTCTGGGCAACACACATGTGTGGATGGTACTTCCCATTAACCAGGCAGGGCAAGTTCTCCCTCGGACTTGAAAGCCCTCAGTGGACAAGATCCCCCCAGTCCCTTCCCTACCTGAGTGCTTCTTCCTCCAGATCATAGCTGCAGCCACTGCAGCTCCAGTGAGCACAGCTCCAAGGAGAACCAGGTCAGCAATGATGCTTTTGAAGTTCTCAGAAGGGCTCCTGATTCCCTTGAGAAGAGGCCCTGTGCCCAAGTCCCCCTCCTTACCCCATCTCAAGATAAGGGGCTCCAGCAGCCCCTCATGCTGCACATAGTATGTGTCTCTCTGCTCCTCTCTAGAAGGCACCACCACAGCCAACCACTTCTGGAAGCTTCCATCACCTGCAGGCCTGGCGTCCACCCAATCCATGTCCTGCATCAGCTCTTCCCCATTTCTCTGCCAGTTCAGGCTGATGTCCACAGGGTAAAAGCCCAGGGCCCAGCACCTCGGGGTGACCTCATGCTCAGAGATGGGGTTGTGGGCCACATGTGCCCTTTGGGGGTCTGAGTGGGAAGAATCGGAAATTTTATGGTTTATATTTTCTCCATGGACACTGAAGCAGCTTCATGACGATCCTCAGAATGGACAGGACAATATGCTTGGAAGAAGGAAGCACAAACCCCAGAAACCAGCCTGGTCTGGGAGTCCTGGAGAGTAGGTGAGAGCCTGGGGCAGGATGCAGGTCTCTAAGCATTTTGTTGCTGACTTGGGTGGAGGGTAATGACACAGACAGGCAGGAGTGAGATCTCCAAAAATGCTCTCTGACTAAAAATCAAGATCTTGAGGGAGAAACTCATTGTTCCTAAGAAGACTGCCAGTGAAAAGGATCCTATGCAGGGTGATTTCAGGGGGTGGTCTCCCCTCTTTCTCAGGAGAAACTGGATTCCTTAACTGTCCCTCAGAAAAAATAGGAGCCGCTGGACCAGTCTCTACTACAGTTTTGAAATGTGACAGACAGCTCCTTCTCTGACCAGAAGGGGGCGCTTTTCTGACCATGATTCCGTTTTCCCTGAGGGGTGTAAGCCTCAGGGAGATGAAAGACTCCTCAGCACCTCTTACTTCTGAGCTGCAGCACCTCCTTCCCCATCTGCAGGAGTCTTGGGAGTCACTCCACGCACCTGCCCTCCAGGTTGTTCATTTTGTCCTTTGCCCAAACTTCCTCCTCCACTATGGCAGGTGCCGTAGCCTCTCGAAATCACTGTGGAATGGGATCTGTGACCTTCCCTGGGCAAATATTGTTCACCATCCTAGCTCTGATTGTAGTATATGCGCAGGTCCTCCAGGAGCCATGTAGGGGAGCTTTGAACCTCTGTGCCTATTGTATTTGGTTCTGTATCATTGTCCAGATGCTCCTGTCCCATCTGCTCTACCCTGGGCTCCAGCACCTCCACACTGTGACCTGGAGAGTCGCTGTCAAACCGCCTGAACTGTGTGTGTCGTCCATGTAGCCCACGGCGATGTACTGGGGCTCCTTGAGGCTGAGCTGGGAGGTCTTGGTGGTACAGGTCAGAAGCGTGGGAGGGTGAGAGGATTCACCAGGGACAGAGTAGGGAGCAGAACAGGCAGACGGACCGAAGACACTACTGAGGGGAGCAGTGGGCGAGACAGGAGAGGTCTGCTGTGCCATGTGGGCTTCTCCCTGGCCAGCGTAGAATTGAGCCAGTGCTGCAGAGCCTGCAGACAGCTTTGCAGTGCGACACTCAACCACTGTGCCACCGGAGGCCCTGGGAGATCTTGGTTTCGAAAAGCCTTAGATAGTGGGAGCCTGGAGGCAGGAAGGGTTGAAAGCCAGGCTGACCCATCTCCCTGGGTCCTGAGTCCCAGGAAGATGGGGCATGAGGGGAGAAAGTGTTCAGGGAAGGAGGAGCCTCCAGAGCTTGAAAAGGGGCATCAGGTGGAGAAGGAGTGGGTCTCAGGGAGACAGAAGAGGGAGCTAGTGTGGGAGGGACAGAAAGGCACTAGGACTGAGAGGAACCGTGGGGGGACAGAGGGGCCTAAGGCAACAGCCTCCACCAGAGAAGCCTTTTCTCTCCCCATCCTGCACTCACCAGCCTGGGCCTGGGACACAGCCCTGGAGAGAAGCAGCAGGAGGAGGTTGGGGGCCCCATGACCAGCACTGCTGGGGTCTGGGGAGCTTCTGACTCTAGGCTGGTGGACAGAGATTTAACTGGGGGCCATGCTGATTGGCTTCTCTGGGAACCTCCAGGCACTGGGGACTGAGAACTGGGGGGGAGTCACAAGTGTCCAGGGTCCAGCACAGGTGGTGGAGACAGAAGGGAGGCTAAGGGGGCAGTGGGGTATCCCCAACAGTAACCTTCCTGCCCTGGACACAGCCCTGGGGCCTGGAACTATGAGAACCAGACAAGGGCCCTGGGGCTTTGCTCTGCCCCTCCTCTCCTCACCCAGAGCTTTGTCACACTGTCTCCCCGATTCCAGGCCCAAGGACTGGGTCAGCGCTTCTCAGTCATTTTCCTTTCAGAATCTGCATAAAGTCTTACAGATACGTGAGGACGCCAAGTATACTTTTGTTTATGAGGTATTACTACCCCTATTTACCACCCTAGGAATAAAGCTGTGTTTAATCATGTAACTATTTCATTTAGAATAATATGTATAACCCAATGCATGTTAACAGAAAGTGTTCTTAACAGAAATAATATTTCTGAAAATAATCGGGGCAATGAGAAGAGTGGATCTTTTGCATTTTATATTTTTGCAATTGTCTTTCTTGTCTGTCTCATTAGAAGACCTTTGCATTTTCATATTTTCTTCTCCATTTGGTCTGTTGTTCTGGTTGAAGTCTATGAAAAAATACACACTGCCTTACTATAACTATGCAGACACTGCCTTACACAAATATGTTGAAGTAGTGTTTTCAGACAATTTGAAATATTCCACTTTGATACTACATTAAAACTATACAGGTGGTGTTTTGGTATTTTCTCCAAGGTTAATTGCAAAGTGAAACCTGAAACAGTATCATTGAATATTTCTTATTCTGTTACATTTCCATAGTGTTCTTGTAGAAATAAATTCTGGCCTTTTATCCAGGCAGAGGAAGAACAATCGGTACTTCAGGAATGGTGAGGTCAGCAGCTTTATTATTCATGTATGAGGTCCCAGACCTGGGTAGCCCCATAAGGTTTGAGCACTGGTTTAAAGACAAAGGGCATTTGGTTTGTTTCCAAAGCTTAGCTATTGTAAACAGTGCTGCTATAAACATAGGGGTGCAGGTGCTCTTTGGAATTAATGTTTCGGTGTCCTTTGGGTAAATACCTAGGAGTGGAATTGCTGGATCATATGGAAGCTCTATGTTTAGTAGGTCCAGAAATCTCCACACAGCTCTCCATAGTGGTTGGACCAGTTTGCACTCCCACCAACAGTGCAGGAGAGTTCCTTTTTCTCTACATCCTCGCCAACATTTGTTGTTGCTAGTTTTTTTAATATGTGCCATTCTCACTGGTGTAAGATGGTATCTCATGGTAGTTTTGATTTGCATTTCCCTGATGACAAGTGATGTTCAACATTTTTTCATATGCCTGTTGGCCATTTGCATTTACTCTTCAGAGATCAAGAAGGTGTGGTACATATACACCATGGAATATTACTCAGCATTCAAAAAAGATAAACACATGCAATTTGCAGCAACATGGATGGCGCTGGAAGGGATCATGCTCAGCGAAATAAGCCAGAAAGAAAAAGAAAACTACCGGATGGTCTCACTCATAGCAGGAATCTAGAAAACTTAAATAAGGGACCAGGAAAAAGAATAACTATAAGAAAGTGAAAATCAAAATCAACAAGCAACTATGAACCAGAGACACTCTATGGGGGTTGGGGGGCGGGGAGGGGAGGGATTGGGGTCAAAATAAGGGGGTTCCAATTGTATGGGGAATATAAAAATAAAATTTATTTAAAAAAAATCAACAAAACAAAACAAAACAAAAAATAAAGACCAAGGGTTCCTTTTATACACAACTGTGTCCATATCTCTTACATTGATAGTGATGTGGTTTTTGTGGTCTGTGGGTTTAGAATGTGGGGTCCTTGGGGTCACTCTGGGAAAGGTTTCACCAGAGCTCCTATTTCAGCGACACATGGAGATTTCTCCAGGCGAGTTTCTCCACGGGACAGAGACACTAGTTATATTTAAAGGGAAGGTTTATTAGGGCAAGAGACAGAAGAGTAAGACACTTACATAGACACAGGTGGGCAGGAAGAGCTGCTCCGAAAGGGACAGGTTTGCTGAGAGAGGCCTGCGTGGTTGCAGGCGAGCAGCCTTGAGGAGAGCTGGCTCCACGGAGGGAAGTCAGTGAGGAGAAGCCTTGGCAGGTACAGGTCATGGCAGGCAGGGAGGCTGCTGCCCTGCGGAGAGAGATATCTGTCACAGGTGGGCAGAGGGAGAGCTGCCCCAAGCTTGTGCAGACTGCACTGATATAGTCCTTTTCTGTTGGGAGGGGCCACTCCTTGTAAGCTTTAGGGTTAGTGGCTGATTTGGGATAACTTTGCAGAATCTGAAAAAGACCTGAAATTCCACAATGGGCTCAATCTCCCTATCTTTACCTTTGGATGCACCCTGGGATACCTGCTTGGATGTTATGCTTTGTCATCTAGGCTTTGGCGCCAAAGGATCTTAGTTTTCACAACTGTGTAGTCTGTGCAGAAGGATCCTAGTTTCCACAACTGTGTTGATGGTTATGCTAATCTCTTCTACCCCCATCCTTGTGAGAGCCAGTGTAGGACCAGGATGGCCACAGAGCAGGTTATTTATGATTCGGCAGATGGGGTAAAGGAGAGTCCTGGAGCCCGCATTGGTTTTATTAGGCTTTTATTGAGCTTTACATGTAGTGTGGCAAACAGGTACAGGGTAGGCAGGGGTGCCAGGGGGCCAGAAAGCCTGCAGGCCTCCTAGCCCCTGGCAAGTCTTCACTTTGGGCTTCTCTGGCTACTTTCTCCCCTTTTCTCTTCTGCTGCTCTCCTGCTTCTGCTTCTCTGGAGCCTATCTCAATACCCCTCCCACGGCCCACAGAAGTAAACCAGACAGCTTGCAACAATGTAACAACTGCAGGTGCCCCATCAGGCAAGGCAATCCTGATGGTGGAAGGGCAGAAAAGCCTGAAAACCATTTATCCTACAGCCAGGTTTCTGGTCTTGTGGTGCTTCCTTTCTTCAGTTGTTTTCATTCCTGTCCTCCATCAATAGCATCGTTTTCAGCAGTGCAGGGTCAGGACTGGATACAGTGCAGGTTTTCTGATCCCATGCAGACCGGGTAAAGGAGGAGTCAGAGTCCTCAGTGGGTTTTTTGCAGGTCTTTTATTGGGGTTCACCAGGCATATGGCAGGCAGAGGTGTTGGGGGGGCGGGACGCTGGCAGGCCTCCCAGCCCCTAGCAAATCCTCACTCTATCTGGGCTCTCTGGTGATCTCGGCTTCTCTTTCGGTTTCGGCTTCGGCTTCTACTGCTGCTGCTGGCATCCCCGTGACACCGCCCTTAAAAGCACAGTCTTAGCTCAGCTGAATCCCATCTACCTATGCCCACACCCTATTCCAGGTGCCCGCCATCAGGCATGCATTGAGGACAAGGATCCATCATCTATCCTGATGGCGGAAGGGCAGAAAAGCTTGATATTTTCTTTACCCTACAAGCAGGCACAACCAGTTGCTGCAAAGTCCCCAGACAAGGGGCGCCAGGCAAAGGGGGCAAGATGAGGTATTTGAGGATGCCCTTTAAGAGACAGGCCAGCTGGTTTACTGCCCAACGTTGTAGATAAGAGTGCTCAGGCCCTGGCCATGCATCTTAGAAGGGAAAGAGCTGTGAGTAAGCAAACTTGTTAATTATGCCTGCATGGGCGTGTTCATTGTGTTACAGGGCAGGGAGAGGAGCACCCCAGGCCCCGCAAACCTGCCTGCTCTAAATAGGTTCTGTCATCGGCCATATCAAGACAAAACATTTAAGACTGTAATGGAAAGGAAATTGAATACAATTAGTAAACTATATAGAAAAGACAAAGAATATAGTTTCTAAATCCAGCACCCAAAGTTACCCGTCCCCTCATGGGTAAAAGACCACCCGAATGGGATTGGCCCAGAGCGAGGCCCAAAAGCCTGCCACAAATCTAAAGCATCTTTTAGTGGGGACCCACAGAAAAGGATCAGAAATAACCAGACAAGTCTGGAGGGAAAAGAGCAAAATCAAAATCAAGATAAAAGCTAACATTGCTCTCCTCCCCATGGGTCTCTCAACCACGTCTGTTTCAGGACCAAAAGGCAAACACAGTTTCTTCACGTGTCTCTCTGTTCCATGTGCCTCCTCCATGTCTCCTTCTGGCTCCATCCTGCTTCATTTCTTCTTCTGTCTCCTCTCCAGGTTCTTCTCTTCTCTTTAGCTCCACCCTCCTTTGGGTGGGGCGAGGGAACATTTTCCTGGGCACCACTCTATTACAATTGCACCTAGACTGGAAATTCTGCTGGAATCTTTATATTCATTTGCTCAATAATATATTTTCTCATCACTCTCTTGCATATTGGTTGGGTCTTGTGCTAATGTGTGATTTTTTTTTTTAAAGTAATATATTGTTCCACTAAGTTATAAAGTCAAGGTCCATGCAGGAGGCCAAATGCAAAAACCCACCAGGCAGCCCACCTGGGAACAGCCCACCAGGCTTCACTGACCCCCACCATGGGTCCGTGAAGTCCGCCCGGGGCGCAATAAATTTTCCCTTCCTTTGAGAAAGTTTAGCCTGGCTCTCCTTTTCTTTACCAGGCCAAACCTTTCATAAAGCTCTTCAGTATTCATTACACTGGAATCAAATTATTTATTTTTTTAAAAGATTTATTTATTTATGCATACAAGAGCTGGAGAACAGACCAGAGGTGTGGGGGTGAGAGGATTCACCAGACACAGAGTGGGGAACAGAACAGGCAGATTGACCAAAGGACACTGCTGAGGGTAGCAGTGGGCTAGTCAGGAGAGGTCTGCTATGCCATGTGGGTTGCTCCCTGGCTGGCCTGGGAATCCAGAGCAGATTGAGGCTGCAGAGGCTTCTGATTACCTCATAGGTTGCGTCTTAACCCCTTGCGCCACCAGGGAGGTCCCTGGAATCAAATTATTTAAAAAATTTTTTTTCACTTTATTTTGCACCACAAATCCCAATAGTAAAAATAGTATTGGAAGTTGTCAAGTTAGTAAATGATGGGGAACAGACTGGAAAGGAGGTTCCCCAAGACCAGAAATCTGGCTCACACAAGGAGCAGGGGGTAGAAGGGATTAACACAGCCACTGACACAGATCTAGAAACCAAGATCCTTAGGCACCAAAGCCTAGATTACAAAACAGAAAATCCAAGCAGGTATCAGACTGCTGTCTAGAGCACAGGCCCAAGGGTAAAGATATGGAGATTGAGCCCATGGTGGAATCTCTGGTCGCTTTCAGATTCTGCACAGTTATCCATAATCAGCAACTAACCCAAAGGCTCACAAGGAGTGGCCCCTCCCCAACAGAAGACTGTATTAGTGCGGTCTCTGCACAGGCTGGGGTAGCACTCCCTCTGTCCACCTGTGACTATGCAGGTGCCTCTTTTCACCAAATCTCTCCTCCGCAGGGCAGCAGCCTCCTGCCTGCCCATGACCTGTATCATGCCTGCACTTCTCTTCATTGACCTCCCTCAGTGGAGGCAGCTCTCCTCAAGGCCGCCCACTTGCAACCATGCAGGCCTCTCTCAGCAAACCTGTCCCTTTCTGGGCAGCTCTTCCTGCCCACCTGTGTCTATGCAAATATCCTTTACTCTTCTGTCCCTTTCCCTAATAAACCTTTCCCTAATAAACCTGAGCAGCCCCGATACAAAAATGGGTTGCCTGGCTGTGGGTTCTCACCTGCGCGCATAAAAGGGACTTATTTGTACTCCACTACAGGCACACACAAAAGGTTAATAAAAGGGAAAGGGACATGAGGAAATGTACAACTCAGGGAGAAAATAGGGAAATAAAGTCTTTAATGCGTCCTACCCTATTCGCCAACCTGGAAACACAAAGGCACTCTCAGAGCTGGCCAAGCGCTGCCAGCTGGCGGAGAGCCAAAAAAAGAGCCCCCCACCAAAGCCCACGTGTCTGGTTTTATACCAAACCTGGCTGCTTCACCCCACCCTCAGGTCCCAGCCACCTTCCCTTGGGTGGTGATGGGATTTGGAGTTCCCAGTGTCTTTGGCTTTGGCCTGGGGTGGGGGTGGAGTCCACAAAGCCTGTATGGAATTAGCTTTAGGACATCCTTTTCCCCGTAAAAAACCTTCCCTTTAAATATAACTAGTGTCTCTGTCTCGTGAAGAAACTTGCCTGGGGAACTCTCCACGTACCGCTGAAATGGGAGCCCTGGTGACATCTTTCCCAGAGTGACCCCAAGGATCCCTCACTCCAAACCCACTGACTCAAAAACTCCATCATTAGCATATCATAGGTTATTAGTATTCTTTTTAAAAAAGATTTATTTATTTATGCACACAAGAACTGGAGTACAGGCCAGAGGTGTGGCAGGTGAGTGGATTCACCAAAGACAGAGAGTGGGGAGCAGAACAGGCAGATCTACAGAAATCCACTGCTGAGGGGAGCAGCAGGTGAGGCAGGAGAGGTCTGCAGTGCCATGTGAGTTGCTCCCTGGCCAACTTGTGCTGCTGCAGCTACAGGTCACTTCACAGTGCTGATGCTTAACCCCTTGCGCCACCAGGGAGGCCCCAGGTTATTTATATTCTAAAGTAAAGAAGCAATAACATCTTTTAAAAAGGTTTTATTCTAGTAAAGTAAATATTTAAAGCTGTAACCCACCTAACAAAATTATACATGGGATCCGTAATAATTTGTGAGACTGAACAGAGTTTCTGAAAGAAAAATGTCTGAGAATTGCGGACCCAGTCCCTGGGCCTGGACTCAGGGACACGGTGTGGCAAAGGTCTCGGAGCAGGAGAGGAGGGGGCGGCAAAGTCCCAGGTCTCGGGGTGTGGCTGTCTGGGTCTCTGTCCCCAGCGCGGGGTGCAGGGCTGGAAGGTGACTGCTGGGATTCGCCCTCTCCCCTCGGTTCCGCTTCTGGGCTCACAGCCTGGGCGGGTCCTACTTCCTGGATACTGGTGACTCACCCCAGGGCTCACTCCCCATTGCCTGGAGGTCTCCAGAGCAGCCAATCAGCAGCCCCGCGGCTCCCGTTCCAAAGCCCTCGCCCGCCCGCCGGGACTCCGTCTCCCCAGCCCGGGTGGAGGCGCGTCCTGGGGGATGGGGGGCGCAGCCCTCCTGCTCCTGCTCGCGGGGGCCGCGGCCCCGAGGGAGACCCGGGCGGGTGAGTGCGGGTCGGGAGGGGACAGGGCGCTCCCAGAGGCGGGAGCTCGGGCGTGAGCGAGGGTGGGAAAGGCGCGACCTCGCCGCCGCCCTAGTTGTCCCCCCACCTCGGCCCCGCCCCGTCCTGGCCCCTTTCCGTCCCCCGAGACCCCAGCCTCCTCTGGCCCCCGAGTCCCGGCCATTTTCGTCCCGCAGCCGCTTTTCACTCTACTCGTCTTTCACCCACTTTCTGTCTCGTGGGCGCCCCCCTAGGACTCGAGTCCCCGAAGGGGAGAAGAACAGGCCGGGTCTCCCCTCCCGCCCCCAGGCCCCCACTCCCTGAGGACTTTCTACACCGCGATGACCCGGCCCGGCCTCGGGGAGCCCCGCTTCATGGCCGTGGGCTACGTGGAGGACACGCAGTTCGGGCGGTTCGACAGCGACTCCCAGGGCCAGAGTGCGGAGCCGCGGGCGCCCTGGGCGGGGCAGGTGGGGCAGGAGGAGCAGGAGGAGCGGGACGGGAGGACGCGGATCCTAAGGGACAGCGCACTGAGGTACTGAGAGCACCTGGACGCCCTGCGCGGCCTCTACAACCAGAGCGAGACCGGTGAGCTGGCGCGGGGCCGGGCCGGGTCAGCACCCCCATCCCCACGGACGGGGGTCGCCCAGGGTCTCCCCCTCCAGGCTTCTCTGCAACCTGCCCGGGAACAGCCCGCGGGACTGTCACCCCGTTTCATTCTGTTTAGTTTATTCCTGGCGGGAGGGGGCGTGGGCGGGGAGATCCCAGGGTGACGGGGCAGGGACAGGCTCTCACACCTTCCAGAACATGTTTGGCTGCGATGTGGGGCCCGACTGGCGCCTCCTCCGCGGGTATGATCAGTTCGCCTAAGACAGCGCTGATTACCTGGCCCTGAACTAGAACCTGCGCTCCTGGACCACTGCGGACACGGCCGCTCAGATCACCCGGCGCGAGTGGGAGGCCCTGGGTGAGGCAGAGAAATTCAGGAACTATGCGGAGGGCAGGTGCTTGAGGTGGCTGCGCACATGCCTGGCGCACGGGAAGGAGACTCTGCAGTGCACGGGTAAGAGGGGCCTGGAGGCCTCCCGGTCCCCCCCTGCCTGGAGTCACTGCGGGAAATGAGTCCTCTCTCTAGTCCCGAGAGGGGGACTCCCCTGGGGTTCATGTTCTGCACGAGAGAGACTCCCAGAGACTCGGGCTTCTCCTGAAGGACAGTGAAGGGATCCCGTCTCTCCTGAGAAAGACAGACAGTCCCTGACATCACACGTCACCGGGTCCTTTTGACCACGGGCCTGTTTGAGAACCACGAGTTTCTCTCTCAGTCTTGTTTCTGGTCTGAGAACATTTTCAGTTATGTGATTCCTGCTTTTCTGTGTCATTCACCTTCCACCCAGGTCAGGAATAAAAAGTCTGTGTTCCACTCCCTCTGCTTCATCCTACCCTGGGCTTTCCTCCTCATTCCAGAACTTTCTTAGGAATAGGAGAATCGCACAGATTCCCCAGATTAGCCTGTTTTTTACAGTTTATGCTTCTTCCTGCCACACCAGTTGTCTTGTCCATTGTGAGGATGCTCTCATGAGGATTCTTCAGTGTCCATGGAGGAAACACAAAATGACTTTTCTGATTTACCACCTCAGATCCCCCAAGGACATATGTGACTCACCACCCCACCTCTGAGGATGAGGTCACCCTGAGGTGCTGGGCCCTGGGCTTCTACCCAGTGGACATCACCCTGACCTGGCAGCGAGATGGGGAGGACCTGACCCAGGAGATGGAGCTGGTGGAGACCAGGCCTGGGGGAGATGGAACCTTCCAGAAGTGGGCGGCTGTGGTGGTGCCTTCTGGAGAGGAGCAGAGATACACGTGCCACGTGCAGCATGAGGGACTGCTGGAGCCCCAAGTCCTGAGATGGGGTGAGGAGGAGGATGTGGGCACTGAGGCTGTTCTCAGGGCCATCAGGAGCCCTTCTGGAGACCTTCAGAGAGTCAGGATAAGGTCTGGGGCTCAGGGTATGATCTTCCCTTCCCTTCCAGTGCCCCCTCCTCAGTCCTCCATCCCCACCGCGGGCATCATTGCTGGCCTGGTTCTCCTTGGAGCTGTGCTCACTGGAGCTGCGGTGGCTGCAGCTGTGATGTGGAGGAGGAAGCACTCAGGTAGGGAAAGGAGTGAGGGATCTTGTCCACTGGGGCCTCCATGTCCCAGGCAGAACTTGCCCTGCCTGTTTATTGGGAAGTGCCATCCACACACATGTGTTGCCCAGAGGGCATTTGCTCCAGTCCCCCCTCACCTCCTTTCTTCTTTTTCCCCAGTCCTGACCTGGGTCTTTAGTCCCAGTTCTGGAAACTTCCCTGTGGTGCAGGATTAGAAGATTCCTTTAGGCTTCTGACCTGACTGCTCCCTGGTCTCACATGATTTTTCTACCCACAGGGAGACAAGGAGGAAGCTACACTCAGGCTCTAGGTAAGTGTAGATCAGTGGTTTGACCCTGAGCCCCTGGGGACAGTGTAAATGGACTCCATGGGGGAGTCACCCTCATCTGTCCCTCCTGTGGTGTCATCTCTTACCAGGTTCTGTTTTGTTCTCAACCAGGCAACAATAGTGCCCAGGGCTCTGATGTGTCTCTCAGCCCCTAAAGCATCTTTTAAAATGAATGTGATGAGGGCCCTCCACGGTGGCACAGTGGGTTGAACGTAGTGCTGTGAAGCTGTCCGCAGCCTCCGCAGTGCAGGTTCGATTCCCGGTCAGCCAGGAAGACTCCCACTTGGCAGGGCAGACATCTCCTCTCTCGCCCGCTGCTTCCCTCAGCAGTGCTTTCAGTCCGTCTGTCTGTTCTGCTCCCCACTCTGGTGAATCCTGATTCACCAGATCTGGTGAATCAGGTCTCTGGTGAACCCTTTCACTCTCCCGCGACTTGGGCCTGTACCCCAGCTCTTATATAAATAAAAAAATTTTAAAAAATGAATGTAATGAGGCTTCTGTTGTTCACACCCTGGACAGCACCTGGTATTGTGCAGAGTTTGCATTTTCAGTCTCTCCTAGGTGTGATGGTGTCACTGTTCTTAACTGTGATAGTGAGCATTTGTTCATATTTTCACTTTTCTATGAATACAGTTGCCGTTTGTATAGAAGTTTTGTACATTTTTACAGATGAGGTGCCATTCATTTATTACACTATTTTTGTCCTTATTAAAATTGGGTTATTTCTTTCTGATCATTGAGTTTTCGGCATTATTTGTAGATACAGTCCTTTGTCAGATTCGTGATTTGCAAATGTTTCCCCCCCAACTCTGTGACCTGAACTCCTTTACTGATGGGAAAACGAACACTATTGCCCAGACAGGAGCATGGAGATACATATATTTGGAAGAGAAAAGATAAATTGCTAGGTTTTGAGCAGATACTGGCTGATTGGGGTGTTGGGGGTGAAGGGGAATGACTTATGCGTATCCTTGAGTGTTATTTAAATGTCCTTGTATGAGCATGAAATATGCTTTCTAAAGTAAATTACACTTCATTCCTCAACTTATAAAACTCTTCACACATCATGACCAAATCACGTGTTAAGACCAGACTGACACGTGGGTTACAAGTAATGGACCTGCTCGTCATAGTTGCAAAGTCATGGTTTCCCTTTATCATGACCAAACTAGGTGTTAAGACCAGACTGACATGTGGGTTACAAGTAATAGACCTGCTCGTCATAGTTGCAAAGTCATGGTTTCCCTTGTGTCCGTTCTTGGGGTGTTGGACACATGTGTAATGTCCTGTGTCCATCATGAGAATATCATACAGAGTATTTTCACTGCCCATAGTGTCTTCTGTGCTCCAAGGAAGCAAAAGCAAAAAGAAACCAGTGGAATCACATCAGACTAAAAAGCTTCTACATAGTGAAGGAAGCTATCGTTAAAATGAAAAGACAGTATCAAATTGGAGAAACTATTTGTACATCATCAATCCAACATGGATATAATATCCAAGATCTACAAAGAACTCCAAAACAAGAAAACACCTCAAAACAGAGGAGAGGAGCTAAATAGGTACTTTTCTAAAAAAGATACACATGTGGCCAATAGATATATGGATACAAGTTTATCATCATGTGCTGTCAGAAAAATGCCAATTCAAACCACAATGAAGGCCTCCCCTGGTGGCGCAGCGGGTGAGCACTGGGCTGCGAAGCTGCCAGCAGCCTCTGCAAGCCAGTTTGATCCCCGGCCGCAGGCGAGGGTCCCACATGGTGCAACAGACCTCACCTGCCCCTCCTGCTGCTCCCCTCAGCAGTGTATTTCTTCGACAGCCTGCCTGTTCTGTTCCCTGCTCTGCTTTGGTGAATTCTCTCACCCTCCTGCGCTTCTTACTGTACCCAGTGCTTGTATAAATAAATAAATAAATCTTTAAAAAATAAATAAAACCACAGTGAGTTCCCACCTCACATCTGTGAGAATGACCCATTGAAAGGTGTGGAGAAAAAGGAACTCTGGCACATGGTGGGTGGGAATGATGTCTTGTCCTGTCAGTGGGCAGAATGAGGGGTTCCCTGGACCTTCAAAACTGCACACTCTACATGGGATCTGCCATCAGCTGCATAAAGACAAAACATACACTAAAGTGTAAGACCTTCAATAGAAAAGAACTTTAATACAATTACTATAAAATAGAGAATCAGTGTGCAATAGAGAGAGAAGAAGAGAAAGAATATAGTTAGTATAGTTCCCAAGTGAAGCACCCAAAGTTACCCGTCCCCTCATGGGTCAATGCCCAGCCAAACAGGCTGGGCCCAAAGCAGGCCCACTGGGGCCCGAACGCCTGCCACAAGGCTAAGGCACCTACTGGTAGAGACCCATGGGACAGGGGCAGGAGGGGCCAGGCAAGTCTGGAAGGAAAAGAACAAAATCTAAATCCATGACAAGATAACAGCGGTCATTGTCAGCCTCCCCATGAGTTTCTCACCCATGTTTTTAATCTCTTTCACATGTCTCTTTCCATGTCCCCAACTCCATGGCACAAGTCCAAGTGAGAAGCAAGGCGTGGTTTCTTCTTCACATGTCTCTCTGCTCCATGCACCTCCTCAGTCTCCTTTCCCCATCTTGCTCCATGTCTTCCTCCTCTTCCTTAGCTTCTCATCCCTGCTCAGCCTCACCTTTCCTTAGGCGGGGCGGTAACTTGGTACCTCTGTTTTCTATGGATAGCACATTGGTCCTGCCCCTATGGGGAAAAAAAAAAAATGAAGGTTCCTCAAAATAGACCTGTCATATGGTCAAGGATCCCATTCCATGGTATTTATCCAAAGAAGTTAAAACACTAATTCCAAGGAATATGCACCTCCTACAGTCACTGCGGCACTGTCTACCATAACCAAGCTATGGAGACAACCTAAGTGCCCAACGGCAGATGAGGGGATAAAGAACACAAGCTATACACACTATGGAATACTACTCAGCTGTGAAAAAGATGAAATATTGAATTTGCAACAACATGATAGATATGGATGGGATTATGCTAAGTGAAATAAATTTGAAGGAAAAAGTTATATACAGATGATTTCATTCATATTTGGAATATAAAGAAACAAAGTTGGGACAGATGAAACTAAACCAAAACATATTCTATATATATGACTGTAGAATTGAAGCTATGGCTGGGGGTAAGAGTAGGAAACAAAGTAGGAAGAGGGCCCGATGGAATGTAGTGAAGACTATGGGTGCCCTTAGGGTGGGTGTGATGTGGTAACAAACATCTGAAGAGATGTGACCCTTGCCTCTGAACACATGCAGTGTGTAAACCAATGCTAACCTCAACTGAATAATACAATGAGGGGGAAAAGAAAAGAAAAAGGTAAATTGTCTCCTCTATTGGTCACTGACCTCAGGACTTGGCCTTCGCCTCCTCACTGCCATGCAGGGTGAGGGGCTGGTTGCCCACAAGGGCAGAGGCAGGAGGTGCAGGGACTCCTGGGGCTGCCCAGGCACTGCTGAGTAGAGACACTGCAGAGAGGGAGGCTCTGAGGGGACCAGAGACAGAGGGTCAGAGTACCCCAGTGCTGAGTGAGGGTCTGGTTCCCAAGGAGAGGGGAATGTGCGCATGTGTGTGTGTGTGTGTGTGCGTGTGTGTGTGTGTAACAAGAATGACAGGGTACACAATATAAAATGATGGGAAGTCAATTAACATCAAGCCCCAGAATAAAGTAATTCAAATTTCACACAGTGTAAAGAGTGTCAGAACAACACCCCAATAAATACAGTTCCATGGAGAAGGAGCTTCTGAGTGGGACTGAAAAAGCATTGGACCTGCAGAAGAGAAGGAGGTTTATGGTTGGCTTGAGGTGTAAGGAGCTGGGCAGGACCCCTCCGCCTGTCCTGGCCCCTGCTAGGATGTGGTGGCATCTTCACCCCTGACAGCTCACTCATTACCCGAGTGTTAACATTATCAATGGTCCACTGCACTCCCAAGATGTCCTCCTGAAAGCATCCCCATTGCATAGTCCCAGCCTCTCTGCCTCAATCCCCACCCCCACTGCAATTCTCCAGGGTCTCACCTATAGGGGCGGAGATACACTTCAGAGCACAGGGACTGTGGCTGCCTGGGGGAGAACACAACAAAACTTGGTGAGAGATGAGACCACAAGAGAAACTGATGAGAGTGACTCTCTCATGGGCTCCATCTACACCATTCCCAGGGCTCAGGGATCCAAGCCTTGACCACACTTACTTGCAGCCTGAGTGTAGCTTCCTCCTTGTCCTCCTGTGGGAAGAAGCATCAGGTGAGACCAGGGAGTAGTCAGGTCAGAAGTCCTAAAGGAATCTTCTAATCCTGCACCACAGGGAAGTTTCCAGAACTGGGACTAAAGACCCAGGTCAGGACTGGGAAAAATGAGGAAAGGAGATGAAGGGGGACTGGACCAAATGCCCTCTGGGCAACACCCGTGTGTGTGGATGGTACTTCCCATTAACCAGGCAGGGCAAGTTCTCCCTGGGACATGAAAGTCCCCAGTGGACAAGATCCCCCACTCCCTTCCCTACCTGAGCACTTCTTCTACCCCCTCACACATGAAGCCACCTTGTGTCCAATGAGCACCTCTAAAGAAAACCGAGCTGGAAATGAGGACCACGGCAAGGATGGAGAACTGAGGAGGCGGCACTGGAAGGGAAGGGAAGATCAGACCCTGAGCCTGAGGCCTCGGTCTGACTCTCTGAAGGTCTCCAGAAGGGCTTCTGATGGCCCCGAGTCAGCCTCTGTGCCCACATTTCCCTCCTTATCCCATCTCAGGACTAGGGGTGCTATCAACCCCTCATGCTGCACATGGCATGTGTATCTCTGCTCCTCTCCAGAAGGCACCTCCACAGCTGCCCACTTCTGGAAGTTTCCAGTCCCCACTGCCCCCCCATCTGGTGTTCACCAGCTCTCTGTCCTGGGTCAGGTCCTCCCCAACTCGCTGCCAGGTCAGGGTGAGGTCATCAGGGTAGAAGCCCAAGGCCCAGCACCTCAGGGTGACCTCATGCTCAGAGATGGGGTGATGGGTCACATATGGCGATTGGGGGGCCTGAGTAGGAAGAAATGGAAATTTAATGCTTTTTGTTTCCTCCATGGACACTGAAGCAGCCTCATGTGACCATCCTCCAGTGGAGAGAACAGTGTAGATGGAGGGAGGGGCACAAACCCCAGAAACCAGCCTGGTCTGGGAGTCCGGGATAGCAGGTGAGAGCCCAGGGTGGGATGCAGGTCTCTGAGCATTTTGTTGCTGACCTGGGTGGAGGGTGATGACACAGACAGGCAGGAGGGAGATCTCCAAAAATGCTCTCTGACCAAAAAACAAGATCTCGAGAGAGAAACTCATTGCTCCTAAGATGGCGCCGGTCAAAAGGATCCAGTGAAGGGTGATTTCAGGGGTGGTCTCCCCTCTTTCTCAGGAGGAACTGGATTCCTTAACTGTCCTTCAGAAAAAGCAGGAGCCTCCAGGCCAGTCTCCATCCCAGAGCTGGAAAACGTGGCCGACAGCTCCCTCTCTGGCCAGAAGGGGGCGCTTCCTCACCATGATTCCATTGCCCTGCGGGGTGCGCGCCTCAGGGAGATCAAAGGCCCCGCAGCCCTCTCACCTCAGAGCGGCGGCGCCTCCTTCCCCATCCCCAGGAGTCTGGGGGCCCCTCCCCGCACCCGCCCCCCAGGCTGCTCCCGTCCTGCTCTGCCCGACCTTCCCCCTCCCCCTCGCGCCGGGGAGCTGAGCCGCGGGCCCGCCGGGTCCAGGCGCGCAGGTCCCCGCCCAGGGCGCGTCCCCGGCGCCGTCGTGGGGAGCTGGTCGTGCCCGCGGGGGAGGCGCCGTCGGGCCCCGCGGCGCAGCCCAGAGTCCTCTGGACCGTGGGAGACCCTGAGCCCGCCCTTCAGTCACCCCGTGGTCTCCCGCCCGCACCCGATCTCCCGCCCTGAATAATCCTGAACTTAAATAAAACCTAAAGGGTGAAAGTCCCGCGGGCTCCTCCCTGGTCAAGGGGCCTGGCAGGGGCCACGGCCTCGGGGGTCACGGGGCCCCGAGACTCGGGGCGGGGGGAGGGGCGGGAGCGGTGACCCTCCCCGGCCCGGCTCTGGCTGCGGCGGCCGCGCGGGGCCTCCAGGAGCGCTTGGAGCCTCCGCGCCGAGTGTCTGCGGAGCCGCGTCTCCTCGCCCGACCCTCCCGCCCCGCCCGCCCGCCCAGGGGCCCGCGGCTCCGCGCTCTGGCCCGGGGAGTCGCTGTCGAACCCGAACTGCGGGTCGTCCACGTAGCCCCCGCGATGCACCGGGGCTCCCCGAGGCCGGGCGGGACATCACCATTTCTAACACCCTCAGAGAGGGGGAGCCTGGGGGCGGGGAGGGGTGAGAGCCGGGCGGACCCTCCTCCCGGGGCAGGTCCTGAGTCCTGGGGAGATGGGGCAGGGGAGAAAGTGTCCAGGAGGGAGGGAGCTCCAGAGACTGAACATGGGCAGTGGGTCCAGAAGGGGCAAGACTCAGGGGACAAAAGGAGGAGGCAGGGTGGGGGGACAGAAAGGGACCAGGACTGAGGGGGCCACGGGGGTGACAGAGGGGCCTAAGGCAGCAGCTTCCTCTGCAGAAGCCTTTTCCCTCCACCCTGCACTCACCAGCCCAGGGGTCTGTCTGGGCCAGAGCCCTGGAGAGAAGCAGCAGGAGGAGGGTTGGGGGCCCCAAGACCAGCACTGCTGGGGTCTGGGGAGCTTCTGACCCTAGGCTGGTGGGTGGAGACTTACCTGGGCAGGCAGTGATGCTGACTGGTTCTCTGGGAACCTCCAGGCACTGGGGACTGAGAACTGGGGAGGAGTCACAAGTGTCCAGGGCCCAGCACAGGTGGTGGAGACAGAAGGGAGGCTAAGGGGGCAGTGGGGTGTCCCCAACAGTAACCTTCCTGCCCTAGACACAGCCCTGGGGCCTGGAATTATGAGAACCAGACTGGGGCCCTGGGGCTTTGCTCTGGCCCCTCCTCTCCTCACCCAAAGCTTCCTCACCCTGTGTCTGTGACCCCAGCACTGGGTCTGCGATTCTCAGTCATTTTCCATTCCGGATCCGTGTCCAGACTGACAAATTAGGGAGGACGCCAAGCATAATCTTGTTTAGGAGGTATCGCTCCCCATACTTACCACACTGGGAATAAAGCGAGTTTGATCATGTAGTTGTTTCATTTAGAATTATAGTAATAATCCAATGTCTGTTAATAGATAATCAATAACCAATGCCTGTTAAATAACTTCTTTTAATCAGGGCAATGGGAAGAGTGGATCTTTCACGTGTTTTATGTTTGCAGTTGTCTTTCTTGTCTGTCTCATTGTTTTTTCTTGTCTGTCTCATTAGAAGACAGTAGGATTTTCAAGTTTCCTTCTGCATTTAGCTATTGTTCTGGTTGAAGTCTATGAAAAAATGTCTACAGCCTCACACAAATATGTTGGAGTAGTGTTTTCACATTATTGTGAATATTTCACTTTGATACTAAATTAAATCTATACAGCTGGTATTTTCTCCCAGGTTATTTGCAAAGTGAAACCTGAAACAATATCATTAAATATTTCTTATTCTGTTACATTTCCTTAGTTCTCTCTTGCATAAAACTAACTGCAGTTAGTTTTAATGTGTGATTTTTTTAAAGTAATATATTGTTCCACAAATTATAAAGCTCTTCAATGTTCATTACACTGGAATCAAATTATTTTAAAAAATTCATTTTATTTTTCACCACAAATCCAAAAAGTAAAAGTAGTACTGGAAGTTGTCAAGTTAGTGACAGGACACAATTTTCCATGATTCTGGTTTTTTCTGAGCACTTATATTTGGTCAAGGAGAAGTTACTGTCAGTTATCAATTGTCAGTTGATTTTCTCAAAGGAGCACACACTCATTTTCAGGACAATGTCTGTCTAATTAACCGAATCAAATAGCCACAGATTTTGTCATTCATTCCTTCATGTGCAGATGGAATTACCTACAAAAAAAGAAAAACTGTCTAATTCATCTCATGCAAATATTTTCCTTGGCACATGGTAGTTGGGGACGCAACAGGAGTGTTGTGTGTGCACTTGTGTGTCATCGCATCAGGTGCTGTAAAATGTGGATTTGAGGATGGCAGAATAATGAAGATAATTTTTAATGCTTCAACCAAGACACTTTGAAATGACACTGCCTTTGAGTTGTGTTTCTGAGGTTAGTAGTTGTGAAGAATAACTGCAGTTAGTAATATAAGCTCCATTTTTAGTAAGTTTTACCTCAGCAGATGGCGAAATAGTGAAAAAGCCAATGATGTCTTAGTGACGTTTAGAAAATAGTTTTGACCTCGTGGCTCCTGTGACAGGCTCTGGGTGACTTCAAGGATTCCACAACCACACTTTGAGAAATGCTTTTCTCAGTGAACCAGGGAGCATCTCCCTAGTGTTCTCTGCCTTTGCCTCCTCTTCACTTCCCAGCATCCCTCTCCCTGGCTGGCTCCTGCCTCCCCAAGCTGCCTCCCCTGCAGACACAATGGCAGCAGAGAGAGGACCCTGGAGACATGGAGCTTGCACTGTCATGAGAGATGGACACTGAGTAAAGGTGACAAAGACACGTGTAAACCTGACCTGAGCCAAGGGCTGGAGCGTGTTTATTATGCAAGTAGAGCAGTAGGAGTGCTTCTATTATTTTAAATAATATCAAAAGATGTAAAAAATAATAATAAAACAGGGCCTCTGTGGGGGCATAAGGTTTAAGTCTGAGTGCTATCACTTCTTAGACCTGAGTTTGATTCCTGGCCTGGGAGCAACCCACAGGGGGCAGCAGACCTCTCCTGTCTCACCCACTACTCCCCTCAGTAGTGGATTTCAGTGGATTGGCCTATTCTGCTCCCTACTCTGTGTCTGGTGAATCCTCTCACCCTCTGCACCTCTGGCCTGTACCCCAGTTCTCGTATGCATAAATAAATTAAAAATGAATCTAAAAACAAGGGAACAAAAAATTACATGCAGCATCAAGTACAAGATCCATCTCAGACCCAGTAAATAGCAGAGGCTGGGTACCCAGTGGTGGTGTAAGTGAAACAAGACAATGGGGCACTCAGTCAGCAGGAGTCAGGCTTTGTCGTCAAATAAGTTTGATGTCAAACTAGAGAGGGTCAGTCCACCATCCAGTGCTGCCAGGCCAAGAAGTCTAGGCTGGTCTGCAGCCCCAGCCAGTAGTCAGGCACCACCTGGGAGACTCAAGGTATAGCTTAATCTAGCCCTTTGTTTAATTTCTCTATATCCATATCTAAGTGACGTTTTTGTCTTTCTCCTTTGGGCTTATTTCCATTAGCTCCGTCCATGTTGCCCCAGATGGCATGAGTTTTTGTTTCTTGATGAGTCGTATTCTATTATCTATGTACAACCCCTTCCACAGCTTGGCTACTGTAAATTGTGCTGCAGTGATCAGAGGGTGCCAGTTTCCTTTGAAGTAGTGTAAGGTCCTCTGCTGGTGTGCTGGCGCCTGCCACCCTAAAGGGAGCTGGAGTCTCTGAGAGCACCTGCTTACTCTGCACAGAGGGTTGCAGGAGGTTAGAAGTTCTGCAAATAGAACTTTTTTCTTTTTTTTATTCATATAAGCGTTAGGTAAAGTCAGAAGCGCGGGAAGGTGAGAGAATTCACCAGAGCCAGAGCAGGAAGCAGAACAGGCAGAAGGACCCAAGTACATTGCTGAGGGGAGCAGTGGGTGGCAGGAGAGGTCTGTCCCGCCATGTGGGACCCTCATCGGCGGCCAGGGATTGAGCCGGGGAACCAGCGCTGCAGAGGCTGCGGGCAGCAGAGGCAGCAGCTTCACAGCCCAGCACTCAACCGCTGCGCCACCAGGGGAGGCCCCCAAGGTGGTTGTTCCCAGACTGAAGTCTCTTGCAATTGTGCACATGGTTGAGAACCACAGTGATGAGTCCCCTACTGGGCACTATCCTTCCATCGGCTCCAGCCTGTAGGCCCCTATCGTATGGGTACTGTAATGCTCCAGCCCTTGGTTTTGGCTTTGGGGCTTTTTGGCGGCTCTCTTATCTTAGAGCCCGGGCAGGTGGGTGCCACTGCGGCCTATCCTGGCATCCCATCCTCATGCCCCGTGAATACCCATTTCAGTTGGGATCCCAGCCGGTGTCAGAGACACCAAGTGTTAAAAGCTCTTTATGAGTTGCTGGACAACACCAACAACAAACAGCTCTTTCAGACATGAGGCCCGGAGCCTTTGCTCCTTTCCGGTGATGTCAGACTGAGGACTGGAGGCCCAGTCTCTGACAGAGGTCTTCATCCTCTCTTCCTCCCGCAGAGGTTGGCTCCTGGGTGCTGCTTTTCTTCTTTCAGCTTCTGGTTCTCCTTTCTTCAGAGGCCAGGAACAGAGTCTTCCCCTTCTTTCTTTAGAGGTTGGAACAGAGCCCCTCAGCTCCCTCTAACCCTGGCTTATATCACTCTTCAGGGTGTCCCAACATCAAGTCTGGTTGGACTATTTTTCCTTTTTTGTGCAGAAGAACTGAGGTATTGGCCAAAGTTGTAGAGTGAGCAGAACAGGCAGACTGACTGAAACACACTGCTGAGGGGAGCAGCTGGCAAGGAAGGAGAGGTCTGCTGTGCCTTGTGGGTCAGCTCCTGACCAGGGATCAAACTGAGGCAGTAATGGTGATGGTGCCGAGACTTAACATCTAGGCCACCAGGGAGGCATTGGACCATTTTCATCCTTGGCTGACTGGACCACTTAGCACCAATCAGCTCAGAACTTGAACCTCATTGGTCCTGCCCATAACCCAGGAAGCATGCAGAAAAGGGCAGTTCTGAGGAGCAACTGCTACAACAGACTTGTGGTGGAGCAGCAGAGTGGATACCACCGCTGCTGCTGGCTCCTGCCGCCAAGTTATCTCACAGATCTGCGCCCACAGATGCGGGGGACAGGCGTGGGCCCCTCTTCCTGAGGCAGGCACTGTGGGACATTGCCACCTGCCCAGACCCCTTCCCTCACCGCAGCAGAACTGCTTTCTAGTGCTCTCTGAAGTGAAGGATGCTGCGGCTCAGCCCTGTTCAGTGAAGTGCGACCCCGGCCAAGTCTGGAACCAGGATGTCTCCACGTCTCCTCGTCTCTCCCCTACTGGCTCATGCCTTCAGCAGGGAGGTGACCTGCTGTCCCGAGGAACCCACCGCTCCATTTCAGAGCCTAGGGCACAGGTGGTCACGGACCTGGCAGGACTGCAGGGTCATCAGTGCCCCCCAGCCCTGAGTTGGAGCTACCTCTGTCCTGGCCTAAGGACCTCCCTCCCAGAGGCCTCCGAGCCCTTCCCAGCTAGCGCAGGCCTTACCAGCTCCTTCAGCTCTGCCAGCTTCTCCCGTACCTGGCCGAGTTTCATGGCCAGCTCGCTCTTGGTGTGTTGCTCTGTTTGGAGCGAGCCAGTCACCTCCATACTCTGATGGGCCAGGACAGACAGAAGTAACAATGAGACGTCACCCAATACAGCTGGAGACCCAGAGCTCGGTGTCCCCTCCCACATCAGGACGAGGTCATCCCCCAGCCCAGGGCACCCCAGCCTCCTTACCTTCTTGCCAAGCGCTCTCTGGGCTCCGAGTCCGATCATCTCCTGCACCCACCCTCTGCCCGGGACTCCCAGGTCACCCGTTCTCCACGGGAATGAACACTGCCCACCTCTACACATCAGTCTCAAAGGCCACCCCTTCCAGCCTCCAGACCCTTCAGAGCCAACTGCCCCCTCAGTTGCCACATCCCACCTTGCCACCTAACAAAGTGTCTGCTGCCAAGGGCCCATGGGAGATGGGTAAGTGTCCAGTTGATTTTTAAAAGACAGTGGGGGAGGATGTCCCAGTCACTCATCTCTGGTGAACCTCACGCACTTGCAGTTCTGCTACAAAACTCACCTTAGTCCTTGCACCTGTAACCAAAGCCCCCTTTCTCCTAATCTTGCATTTCCTACTCCTAAGCTAAAATGAATTCATCACTTTGAAAAATCAACTGCAGTGTGGACTGTTGGTCTTTGCAGGACATGCCCAGATGGCAAGCCCTGTGTTTGGGGCGGGGGTTTATTGAGGCTCTCCCAGTAGGACGGGCCCCTGAGCATTCACCCTGGAGGCTTGGAAGGCCCAAATCTCACACCCCTGCTCTGGAAGCTCTTCCCAAATGACCTTTCACCCTTCACGGTGTATTGTATCTTCTCCAAGATGATAAAGATGTGCAGGAAGGAAAACAACGATCGACCAAGCAGGTGAAATAGCAGACGTGGACACACCGAGGGTTAATGATAGCAACATTAAATCAGCCAGAGGCCAAGTACTCCAAGCAGACAAGCCTTGGGCATGCACGCTGGGAGAGGGCAAGCCAGAGACGGGGTCTCAGCACAGCCTCACCTTCCTCCTGTCCAATGGGAGGAGCGCTACCCCATTGGAGCGGTTAAGGTCGGACACCAGCACCTGCAGAATGTCCTGAATCTACATGAGGTGAAAAGAGAAAAACAAGAGCATGGGGAGGAAGAGAAAAGTGGCTTAGAGAAGACAAGAAGGTCATAGAAGGAAAGAGAGAGCAGCTCTGGACGATGGATGCTAGAGACAAGGGTGACGGATCATACCACGGCCTGCGCCATCTTTCTAAAAGGCCACTCACCACCTCACCTGAGGCAGAAAGCAACATGAACCAAGAGATGATCAAAGCTACCAAATCAGTCTTGAGGACACTGATCTGGCCCAACAATTTCATCTTCCAGGTGAGGAAACTGAGGCCCGGGAGGGACGTGACTTTCCCTGGGATCACCCAGCAAGCAGGTGGCAAAGACGGACTCCCACCTCAGAGGTCACCTAATCCCAAGCACCCGGGGTTCATCTGTGCCGCCCTAAAGGGAGAGGGTGTCCTCACTGACTGGCTTCCCCTTGAGGCTGGGGATGAGGGAAATTGCCAGAGCAAGAAGTCCATAGCGACGCCCTGTACTGAAGGCTCACTGCGCACCAGGCCCCACACGAAGGGATGAATGCACAATCCTCTCACGGATGCTGCCTAGATTTAAGTAGAGCTGTAGCACCCTGACAGGTGGGCAAAGAGCTTAAACAGTGTTGCCCCAAATCAGATCCCCAGCAGAGCTATGGAGAGGCCGCACTCAGACCCAGGGTTCTTACCCACTTCTTTCATGCTCTTCACCTCTCACTGAGCTGCCCCTGGAGCACCCCTCTCCCAGCCTGGCTGAGCAAGACTTACATCTTCAGATGACTTACAACCACTTCCAGTGGTCTCTTGCAGGAGACCCCAAGATGTTTTTCCTTTGGTAGTCTCTCAACTGTGGAGAGGAAAAAGAGAGTTGAGGCTCACGAGAACGGCAAGCCACTGTACTCACACCCCACTTTATAAGTTAGATTTGCCATCTGACGTCATGCCACCAACATCTCCACCAGGTGCTGTGAGTAGTCCCCCCGTCCCATCCTCCCAATGACAGAAGAAATGAACTGATAACTTGTTTTAAAGAAAAAATGTTTAGGAATTTTCACTCAGTCTTCAGACTCGAACTTCTGGGATGCCATGACTCAGTAGCTGCCAGCAGGCAGCGCTGCTCAAGCTCCTGCACCAGTGGATGCTCATGGCAGGAGGCAGTGAGGGGACAGCCAGGGGCACAGCCAGGCCCATTTCAGAGCAATCTGTTACAATCTCACATATGTCTGCATACGTGCATTAACACAGAAGGCTTTTTTTCCTCAGGAGACTCAAGCAGAATTGATGCTTCAGTCGCCTGTTTATCCTGTGGCGAGCTGAGCAACCCATGTTGAGACGACTGGGGGAAGATTCCCAACTGGGAAGGTCAGTTTGCTGGGGTCTGATCCACAGAGGGTAAACAGATCACTCCAAAGAGCACTGATTGGGGGGCACTCTGGCCCCAGGGTCATAAGGAATTAGAATGTGAGATGGAGGAGTCAGACAAAAATTGGAAAGTCTCCGTGGAGAAGTAGAAACCCCGCAGAAAACCAAACTAAACAATTCTTCCCAGTGTCTCCCAGAGCAGTTGCCCGCGTTTCAAGTTTACTAGGGAAGCGTAGGCTTTGTAGGCGCTCAGTGTTTAAAGGTGGGGTACAGTACAGAGCAAGCGAGCCTGAACCCTCTCCCAGGGTCGGGTCTTGGGTCCCCTTCAAGTTGGTAATCTGCAGCCACAAGAGAAACCTGAAAGGGGTTAGTCCTGGGGGCTGGGGCAACAAATCAAGCACCCAGCTCTTGATGTGACATAAGGATGGTTCCCAGGGATTGTGAGGGAACTACATTCCACCCCTTGCCCCGCCACGCACATTCGCCGCTCCTCTTTGTCCTGGGCCAGCCCATTTATGAGAACCCCTTCTCTAGGTGCTGCTCCCTCATTACTGCTCTCTGGTCTGGCAGAGAGCCAGGGGGTGGCTCAGGCCTGGTTATGAGGGTCTTCTGCAGGGATGCGATAACGTGGGTGGAGAAGGAGTTGGTCAAAGGTGGTAGGAGACATTTCCTGAATGTGAGCCTGTGTGAATTTCAGGAGGCAAGGAGCAAAAAGAAAAAAAAAAGTAAAGTCATCATTAGTAGTGGCCCCAAGAGTGGGAGGAGCCATGACACTATAGGATTTTGAAACCATGTCAGCGGGGAATTGGAGCCCCCAATTTCCCTTTCCATGTCTTTGCGTAGTTTCATGAAGGCTTCCACATTTTGTTCTACAATCTTTGATTCATTGATACAATAACAACATTCTTCCCTGAGGAACAGGCAGGTGCCCCCCTTGTTAGCCGTCAACAGGTCCAGAGCCCGCCAGTTTTGGAGCATGGCCTGTGCCAGGGAGGGGAGCTGTCTTTGTGATGATGCTAAAGACACAGAGGTTTTTTTCTAAGGAGGGGTAGATACCTTTAACCGAAATGTTAGAAGTGCAGGAAAGAAAGCCGACAAGGGCATCAGTTGGATAGCAGGGGTAGCTGTGATTGGAGTCCCATAGGGGGACTGAGAGTTGGGGAGTCTGGCAAGCAGCGTCTGTAATCTTGATCATAGTGGTATTGAGATGAATTGGAGCTGCCGCCAGTAGAGGCCTCTGAAGGGAAGCACAGAGGAAACAAGAAAGGTATTAGATCCAAAAGAGTTATGTAGGAATAGTATAGCGTTTTGTATTTTACGAATCCAGGTTGAGGGTGTCTCAGTCTTTTCTGATGATGTTAGCTGATTTTGTAGGACTTGCTCTGAATGGAGGATGTCCTGGGAGACTTGGACTGTGGCATTTTGTGTCGGGACATAGACCCTTGAGATGGGAAAATGTTGCCACTGTGTAGGAATGCCAGCCCGTGTACCCTGTGGCTTGGACTCCCTGTACCCAGCGTAGGTCCCAAGGACCTGAAATAGTATAGTTAACTTGATTCGTATTGAAACCCGTATTATGACAGATGGAGAGAACATTCGGCCTTTGTCTGGAAGGTGCACTGCACATGATGGGCAAGGGCACCCCCCATATTCTTTGTAGGTATTCTTGCAATGATCTAAGGTTTGATGGTAAAAGAAAGAAAACATGGTGTTCATAGTGTTGTTCATTGATGAAAGAGTTAGGGTGAGAGTGATGGGTGCTGTGCATCCGGCCTGTGGGCATCCTCAGTACCCACTAAGTGGGTAGTCTCCGTGGATCCTGAGACAAAGGTCTCCCTAACTTTGAATTTCCACACATAGGACACTGAGCTAGGGGAGATTTTGACAAGAAATGCGCATCCTAGTAGGACCCAGGTTACAACATACATACTGTTTGTCTTCGGGCGCACGTTTTACCCGAGAGAGATGGTGCCAGGAGGGGTCTCCCAGAGGTGTTACCGCTATAGGCGTGATGAGAATGACTGTGTGCGGACCAGTCCATGGAGGCTGCAGTGGCTTTGGCTGAAGCGGTTTGAGCAGAACTTTGTCTCCTGGATGCAGTGGTGGGGAAGGTCAGTTGAGGAGGTCGAGATTCGGGCAGGACTGGGTAAGTACCGGTCTGCATGTTCCTGGAGCAGTTGCAGAGCTCTCAGGAGAGTTTACTCAGGTGACCCTTGGCACGCTCCACCTCCCCTGAGGATTGCGGGTGGTGGGGAATGTGAAGCTTCCAGGTGATACCCAGAGCTGCGGAGACCTGCTGAGTAATCTTTGAGATAAAAGCTGGACCATTGTCAGATAGGACAGATGTGGGGAGGCCAAAGCATGGGATAATGTGGTTAAGAAGGGCCTCGGTTACCCCCTGAGCCGTTTCTCTAGCTGCGGGGAAGGGCTTGAGCCAACCTGTTATTGTATCAACCGTTGTGAGCAGATATTTAACTTTTTTGTGAGTAGGGAGGTGAGTAAAATCAACCTGCCTATCCTGTCCGGGTAAGTGTCCACGCAGCTGGTGAGCTGCAGAAGAAGGAGGTTGGTGAATTCCCCCTTGAGGTGATCCAGGAGCACCGGTTTGACGATGGGAACACAGCTGCCAGACTTTTGCATTCAAGGAGGGGTGGAAGAGCAGACTCAGGATTTGGCGTTCATTAGGCTCCTAAGTCGGAGTGATGGAGGGGACAGATAGAGAGAGAATAGGACCAGGATCTGCAGCAGAGTGAGTGGTGGGAGCCCTTGTTGCTGCATCAGCCTTCTTATTCCCTGTGGTCACGTAAGAATTGTCCGTGTGGTGTCCTTCACAGTGGATCATGGCGACTTCAGTTGGAAGCTGCAAGGCCGCTAGAAGCTTAAGGGCAAGTTTAACGTTCATGATGGGGGACCCCTGGGTGGAGAGGAACCCCCTTTCCTGCCAAATCGCAGCAGGACTGTGAGCCATAAGGAAGGCATATGTTGAATCCGTATAGATCGTGACTTTCTTATGGTTGTTGAGGGTCAGGGCCCCGGTAAGTGCTCTGAGTTCTGCCTTTCGGGAGGTGGTTCCCCCGGGCAGCTTTCCTGCCTCGATGACCTGATCGAGGGTAACCATGGCCTAGGCAGCCCTCCGCTGACCTCGCGCACCTTCGCAAGAGCTGCAGTCTACAGACAGAGCCCAGTAGGCAGCTGACAAAGGGGAGTCGGCCAAACCCAGTCTGGAGGTTTGCATTTCGCCCAGGATTTCAGGGCATGAATGAGCGGCAGAAGAGGGGCCAGAGACAGAAGAGGGGCTGGGTTGAGAGAAGTTGACTGAGTGAGACTCGCCAGAGGGTTTTCGATAAAGAGCACGTGGAAGTCCTGTGAGTGGGCAGGAGTGAGAGTGGAGAGCGGGCGGGAAGACAGGAGGGCCTGAAGGCAGTGCGAGGAATGTGCTTGGACAGGTCCTCCCAGAGTAAGTTTGAGGGGTTCCCGGATGAGTAGAGCTGCCGCCGCCAGGGCTCTAAGGCAAGGTTGCCAGCCCCTGACGGTGGGATCCATCTGCTTGGAGAGATAAGCGACAGGACATGGGCTGGGCCCAGAGGCTGGGAAAGGCCACCTGCCGCCATACCCCTATGTGTGTCTGTGCACAGGAGGAAAGGCTTTTCTGGGTCAGGAAGGCCAAGGACAGGTGCCCTATGGAGGATATGTGTGAGTAAAAGGAAGGCCCTGCAGACCTCCCCGGGAGATTGGAGACGTCCTTCGAGGGAGGCTTTTGCTGTGTCGTACAGTGGCTTGGCTAGGAAAGCAAAATTAGGGATCCAGTGACGGAAGAATCCGACCAAACCTAGGAAGGAAAGGATTTTTTCTGCTGATTCAGGGGAGGGAAGGTCCCGGATGGCCTGTTTGTGGTCCACCGTCAGCTGTTTGGAGGAAGGAGTTAGTGGAAGACCCAGATAGACGGCTGTGGGAACTGAAAGTTGGGATTTGGACGGGGAGACACGGTATCCTTTTGAGCCCAGGAAGGTGAGGAGTTGTGCAGTGAGTTGTTGAGATTGTGGCAGAGAAGGTCTGCAGAGAAGGAGGCCAGCAACATATTAAAGGAGAGCCCAGAAAGGAGTTGGACTTACCTGCTACCTTGACTGTTACCCTGGGCTCCTTGAAGTTTATCGGGGTCGATGAGTCCGGGCCTCTTCAGTCCTCAGCTGCCAAACCGAAGACCGCCGGTGGCAAGAGTTGCAGGGGCTGGAAGGACTGGTCCACCGCAGCCAGGCATGGAGGGACAGTCACTTTTCCAGTGACCCTCGACGTTGCAGATGGGGCATGGTCCTGGCAGGTGTTGGGGCATTGTCTGGTCCAGTGGCCTTCTCGACCACATTTGAAGCAGGCTCCCAGCGGTGGTCGGTTGGGGGCCATGGGGCCCGTTGTCGTCCTCTGTCAGGCGGCAGGCACTGCGGTGGTTGAAGGAACATGGCCTGGCGGTCTCAAGGCCCTACCAGGGCCTGAGCTTGAAGCCCAGCCTTCTGGAGACTACGGGGTTCCCTCTCTGCCCTGTCCTGTTCCTTCCGGTTTTTAAAAACTGTCAAGGCCATATTCAGCAGATCCTGGATAGGGGTTTGAGGACAGTCCTCAGCCTTCTTTAAAAAAAAAAAAAAAAGGTTTATTTATTCATTTACACTAGAACAGGGGTCCAGGCCAGATATGTGGGAGGGTGAGAGGATTCACCAGAGACAGAGTGGGGAACAGATCAGGCAGACTGACGAAATACACTGCTGAAGGGAGTAGCGGGCGAGGCAGGAGAGGTCTGCTCTGCCATGTGGGACCCTCGCTGGCCGGCCGGCATGGAACCCGCACTGCAGAGGCCTCGGAGAGACTCACAGCGCGGCGCTTTGCCATCTGCGCCATCAGGGGAGTCCTCTCAAACTTCTTAAGCTTCTGTTAATGTCAGGAGCTGACTGAGATATAAAATGGGTAGCCAGAACTGTTGAGCCTCCATTTGAGTCAGGGTCAAGCCTGGTATGGCGCTGGAACGCCTCCGTCAGGCGACTAAGGAAGGCAGCAGGGTTTTCTGAGGCAGACTGGGTGATCTCCCTGAGCTTAGCAAAATTTACACTTTTGTGCACAGCTGCTTGGAGACCAGCTAGGAGACAGGTAATAAAATGGTCTTGGTGAGTCCTGCCCTGGGGGCCCTGCCTGTGTCAGTCTGGTAGCCCCACCCCAGCTCTGGGCTGGGAACTGCTGCAGAGCCTGGGGCCATGGTTGTGTCAGTCACAGGGACCTGATCTGCTTGGTCTTGGGCAGACCTAAAAACCTGCTCCCTTTTGTCAGAGGTCAGGGTGGAAGAGAGGATCACATGTAATCATGACAAGTAAGGTCACAGGCATGGGTAAGACAAGGAAACTCTTTGGTGTAGGTGGTGGGATTGTTAGTGAAAGAGCCAAGAAGCTTTTCAGTCTGGGAGAGACCAGACAGAGAGGAAGGACCATGGACCCTAATTCCTCCTTCATTCCCCGCCACTTCCCTGAGGGGACCCAGAAGAGGACCACCCAGAACGTGTGTGGTGGCTAGGAGGTGAAAAAAAGAGGGGAGGCCGGATTGGGGAGCTGGAGGAGGTGAAGACTGAGAATTTAGAGGATCAGAAAACGTTGAAGAGGGTCCAGAGAGGGGAAGAGTGAGAGGAGTCTCAAGACTTGGAGAGTGTGGCAGGTTTTCAGGAGGGAGGGGCTGGAGGGGGGCACGGGAGCACAAGAGAAAGCAAGCCTGGCCCTAAGGGATCTCTGACCATTTTCCATTGCGGTGACAGAACTCTTTAGGTCTGTAAGGATCGAGAAGTCAAAAGCGCCATGCTCGGCCCATGGGAGCCATTGTCCAATTGGTACTGAGGCCACGCAGCGCTGCAGTAAAAGATGAGACGCTTAGGGCACATATCTGGCCTAAGCTCCAAGGGACCGAGGTTTGAGAGAAGGCATCTGCCGCGAGGGTGATAGATAAGCTTCAGTCAGAAGTTGGCTCTCAGAGAGAATTTGATTCCTATATTGGTCACACACACACTTAAGTTCATGCAGGCAAGCCAACCCCAGGTTCCCAAAGTACCTCCGACTGAAGACAGCCACTGAGACTTGTCTTACCCGGGCCTTCCACCTAGGTGGATGTTCTCTGGCTGTGGAAGTCTCTAGGCTCGGGGACCTGCAGTGCAGATGGTCAGGCAGGGTGTTGAGCTGATAGGCCGCTTGTGCCGCTGTCAGGGAGCAGGCCGTCAGGGAGCCTTCGAAATTCATGCTGGGGGTGCAGCCCCCATCCCCCTATGTGAGCGTGCTGCTGGGGCAGGGCAGCTGCCTTGGGAGCTTTGGAACCGGATCCACCACAGGGCAGTGGAGGTCTGACCCCTCCTCCTTATTGTGGCAACTGAGTCCCTTCAGGAAGGCTCAGGTTGTCTGATGGCTTTGGAAAGCCTGAGGGTCCAAGCCACACCCTCGGCCCGCAGCCACCTTGCAACCAGGCAGGCCACAGAGCGCCTTGCCTCCGTGCCTGCTGTTGCTGTTCCCGCCAGCACAGGGCCACGGCCGTCCCTGTGCCCCAGGTGAAGCACCGAAGCCCGCCTGCAGCCCGTGGACCTGGGCCTGTTGTTCCATAGTGTCACCTCTCCTTTTTCAGCCAGGGGACCTCAGTGTCGGCTGACCTGGGCAAGTCGGCTTCTCTGAGTTCTACCCAAGCTGGTCAGTAAAACTCGCCCCACAGACCTGCCTGCCCCCGCACCCCTACACTGATGCTGGCTCTTCTGCTTTTCCACACCAGGAAGGGCCCAGCCTCACCTACACGACCCGTGGTCCCCCAGCCAGCTGAGGCTCCCCTCTTAGACTTACAAGCCTGTGGCCACTGGCATCCGGCCTCCAGTCCTCCCTGCCTCCCCAGGGTCCATATGGGGAACTACTGTGCTTTCTGCCCACCCCAGGGGGCCCCCGGTGCTCCCTCCAGCCATCCTCTCAGCTCTGCCCTCCCGGGGCAAACAGTGGTATTCCCCTGTCTTTCTCCATCAGAAATGGTGGAGTCACGTGGGGCCCGAGGCCGCCTACTCCTGACACTAAGGGTGACCCTGGGCTGGCGGGTTGAAAGACAGGGGAACAGAGAGGAGGGAGCCGGAGGGGGCCGGTCACATGTCTGGCACACGGGTGCACTGTCTCGTTGTGTGAGGCCGGCGAGTGAGCAGGGAGAGGCTCCAGCTCCTGCTCCTGCATCCCCCTTCCCTGTCCCCCCTCTCCTCTCATCCAGAACCCCTGCCCACACCCTCCCCTGCTTCGTCTTCCCTCCCCAACTCCCCCCCAGCGCTGCAGCCCAGGCTGCACCTGCCTTCCCAGCTCTCCCCCTTCTCTCCCTCCCCTGTTTTCTCTCTGCTTCTCTCCAGCTGCCAGCTGATCGGGTCAGGCAAGTCCATCCCATCCTGAGAGCCCCAGGGCCCCCTTCGGCCTCTAACCAGACCCCTCCTCTTCCTGGGACACCTCTCTTCCCAGGCCTGCCTGGGTGACTATTCTGTGACTTGGCCCCCGGCCCCCAAGCCTCCCCCTTCATCTGTGACTTTAGTCTGTTGTGGTGTTGAGCTGACACCCCAGGCGTGACCTCGGTGACTCTTGTGCCCCCTCGGTGGTATTGCTCCTGCCCTGCTCTATGCATGTCTATAAATACACGGGCACACACACACGTGCACGCGCGTCTCTGGTGCTGGGAACCGCCGGCTGTGCTGTCCTTCTGAGTCTTGTGGCCCAACAACAAGCAAACACTATCACCCCAGCCACCCCCGCCAACACGTGCCGCCTCCGACGAGCCTCCCTGCCATTCCCGGCCTGTGCACAGTCAGCCCCCCCAGCCACCTTCCTGCCCCTTCCCCGAGCATGGGGGTGCTGTCCCGGCAGCTGTGTGCTTCTGGCCGCGACCAGTCCTGCTGTCTCTTGGCTGAGAATGAAACCCATTTCTGAACAATGGGGAGCAACGTGTTGTGTGCTGGCTGTGTTCTGTGGCGTTCAGGGGGAAGGGAAGGTTTAAGCATGGGGGCGCAGGGGTGCCTGGGATGCCCCAGTTTTTCCCAGGCTGCTCAGGAAAGCACCTGCACTTAGCTGGTCTTCATCTGAACCCTGCTGTGGCCACCAGGGGTAGAGTGCCAGCCTGGAGGACTCATGGGGCCTGGGTGGGAGCCCCAGAAGAACAGGGTGAGAGGAGAAATGCCTAGGCTGGAAGCCAGTACTCTGGCCCTCCCGGGGCGGCACGCAGCCCACAGGCCCTACAGGTCAGAGAGCTGAGGGGGATTAGATGCCCTGACAGGCAGCGCCAATGAGCACCTTGCACCCCGAAGCCTGCCCTCTGCTGGCAGGACCCACACCCAGCGCAGCGCCTGAGCCCAGAACCCAGGGCCCGACCATGTGGTGAGTTCGGTTTATTCAGAAACAAAAGTGAAACACCAGGAACCACTCCCTGGCCTTGCCTCCTTCCTCTGTCCTGGGCGATCTATAAATAAGTTTCCTCGATGTCAACTGATTCATAGAAACCTCCTCTCCCAGGGGCCACCGCAGCCTCCGCTGTGATACAGGGGCCGTCTCAGCCCCATGTACACACGTCCCAGCACAGTATGTACACCGCGGGGCGCCCGCGCGCCTTCCGCCTGGCCTCCACCAGCCACCCCGGCCCGGCTTCTGGTCAAGCCCAGTTTTCCACAGGGTTGGGGGAGTGTGTACCCCCAAATTGCCTCAGTAAGCCATGCATCCCCTCTATGGGGACTTTCTGTAAAAGAAGTAGTGAAGGCCACCTCTCTGCAAATCCGGGGTGGCCCCAAGATAATCAGGCACAGAGGCCCACGGGACTTTTGCAAAGACAGCAAGTAGAGGCCACCCCCTTGTGGACTGCGGTGGCCTCATACCTGTGGGACATTCGAGAGGAGCGACGGGGGAGGCCACCCCTTTGCGGATTGGGGTGGCCTCATGCCTGCAGGACTTTTGTGAGGAGGGGGATGGGGGAGTTCTCCCCTTTGTGGATTGGGGTGGCCTCATACTTTTGTGAGGGGGCAAGGGGGAGACCACCCCTTTGTGCACTGGGGTGGCTTCATGCCTGTGGATCTTTTGTGAGGGGCGGGACGGGAGAGGCCACTCCTCTGCAGATTGGGTGGCCTCATGCCCATGGGCCTTTTGTGAGGCAGGAAGGAGTAGGCCACCCCTTTGCAGATTGGGGTGGCCTCATGCCCGCGGGCCTTTTGTGAGTGGGACAGGGTAACCTCAAGCTGCAAGACATGTGTAGTGAGCAGAGCCCCCCCTTAACAGGTGGGTTCCCACAAAATAATCGGGCACACAGTCCCATGGGGACTTTTGCTAGGTAGTAGGAGAGGCCTCCTCTTTGCAGATAGGGATCACCTCCAGAATAATTGGGTGCAACAAAAAGTAAAAATAAAAAAAATAAAGAAAAATCAAAACAATTATTGGGTCCAACAAAAAATTAAAAACAAAACAAAACAAAGAAAACAAAAAAAACAAAATTGGGTGCAAAGGCCCATGGGGAAATTTCAAAAGGGAGCAGGGGAGGCCACCCCTTTGTGGATCTGGGTGGTCTCAAATAAACCACTGCTATCTCTGTGGCTACACTCTAGACCGGTGTTGGTGCCCACCTGCCCCAGCTGGTATCTCTGTCTGCACTTAGCCCCCGTGCTGGGCTTTCAAAGTGCTGACCCGCTCAACATGGTTGGGGTGAGGTGGGGGGCACGTGGCCCAAAATTGCCTAATATAACCTAGGCCCTCTGCAAGAAGGCCTGGTCAGGATTCAATTGGTCATTCAAGGAGCCCCTATATTGTAGAACGGAGCCCCCTAAATAACTAGCTGGATATTTCTAGCTCCTTGCCTCTGGAAGTATGATTAGTCCAGAGTTAAATTAAGACACAGCCCTAACCTCAGAGGCTAGGGTCTGCACCTATTTCACCCTATTAGATAGGGGAGTTGTTGGACCCCTTTTTTAAGCCGAGGGATGAAAGGACGACTGGGAAGGAGAGCCAAAGGATGGGGGGGGGGAAAGCCTGGGGAACAGGGATGGGTTGGTGAGGGCCAGGTGGGGGCAGAGCCTCCGGCCCCATGCCGGTGGCCTAGACCACCATTATCATCACCTCGTTGTCGTCAGCCTGGTAGAAGAAGGGAAGGCATGGGCTGTTTCCAATGGTGACGCCTTCCTGGGAGTTCTGCATTTCTTGAAGCAGCTGAACGACCTGTTGCGCAGAGGCTTTCTCGAGCGGAGTCAGGCCCAGCTGGGCCTCACCCTGGGTCGGCTGCACATCGTGGACAAGGCTCACCTTACTTGGTTCTTTAGAGAGAGTAAGGGCAGGAGCAGGGCACAGCGCAGGTTTTCTGATCCCATGCAGACCGGGTAAAGGAGGAGTCAGAGTCCTCAGTGGTTTTGCAGGTTTTTTATTGGGGTTCACCAGGCATATGGCAGGCAGGGGTGCTGGCTGGGGGGCTGGGAGGCTGGCAGGCCGCTGGCCCCCAGCAAATCTTCACTTTATCTGGGCTCTCTGGTGATCTCGGCTTCTCTACCGGCTTCAGCTTCGGCTTCTACTGCTGCTGCTGGCGTCCCCGTGACACCGCCCTTAAAAGCACAGTCTTAGCTCAGCTGAATCCCATCTACCTAGGCCCACACCCTACTCCAGGTGCCCGCCATCAGGCATGCATTCAGGACAAGGATCCATCATCTATCCTGATGGCGGAAGGGCAGAAAAGCCTCATATTTTCTTTACCCTACAGAGAGACAGAGACAGGATGCTGTGTGCCTGGCGGAGTGTGCTCTTCCTGAACAGCCCCCCGTTAGGGGCTTTCCTCACCTTGGACGTTGGCGGTGCCAAGCTTCTTGGGGACTAGGCATGCGCTAGTGGGCTCAGCAGCAGGGTTCTGGGCAGGTGCTCAGGGCTTTGCCTGCCATTCGTTGCGTGCCTCCACCAGCCGCAAAACCAACTCTTGCAGCTCTAACAGCTTCACCTGGAAGCAGAGATGCTCAGAAGCCCGCCCCGCCCCCAGCCGCACCACCATGAAGCCAGAGCTCTGACTACCTTCATCTCCTCTTTGTCCTGGGCCAGCTGGCTTATGGACTCCTCCTTCTCTTGGTGCTCCTCCCTCATCACTGCTCTCTGGTTCTGGTAGAGAGCGATGTATTCTCCTAGGGGGAGGGCGCGCAGACAGCTCAGCTGCTGGGGTCTCCCCAGACTCTGCATAGCACCCCAGCTGCAGGGCACAAGCCTCCCTGCTCACCGATGGTGTCAGTCTCTCCCGACATCTGGATACATCGATGCTCCAGCTCCTCCATCCAGTCCTGTAAGCCCACTTTCTCCTGCATGAGCTCGGTAAATCGGCCCTCGGCCAGAGAGCGGGCTCAGGGGCTCAGCAGTGCCGGCTTGCCCAGCACCCAGCCCGCCCAGCCCTCTGGAAAACCACACTGTAGGGAAAGATAAAACTATCAGGCTTTTCTGCCCTCCCGCCTTTAGGATAGATGAGGGAACCGTGTGGTCTGAATGCAAGCCTGATGCAGGCACCTGGAGTAGGGTGTGGGCATATGTAGATGGCATTCACCTGGGCTAAGACCGGGCTTTTAAGGGTGGCATTCACAGCAAAAGCAGAGAAAAGTAAGCAGAACCGAGAGAGCAGAGCAGCAGAGACCACCAGAGAACGCCAGAGAGCCCAGAAAGAGTGAAGACTTGCTGGGGGCTGGGAGGCCTGCCAGCCTCCTGACCCCCTAGCACCCCTACCTGCCATGTATCCAGTAAATCCCAATAAAAGCCTACAAAAGCCACTGAGGCTTCCAGGACTCTCTTCTCCTGGACCCAGTCTGCTGGATCAGAAAACCTGCCCCGTGTCCATTCCTTCCTCTCTTACAGTTGGTGTAAGTCAGCAAGATGATCCATGCAGACCGGTATGGAGCCCTCTGAAGACCGGGAGGGACTGAGGAGCAGCAGACAGTGTTTGCCTGTGACAGCGCTGGACGTGTCATGGCAGGACAGGGGAAGGGCAAAGTCCGGGAGCTGCGGGATGAGACCTCGCCTGGAGGAGGAGATGCCCGAGAGGACCAGCCAACAATCCCCGCCTAGGCAGCAAGAATCGTCGGTGGAGAAAGGACCACGACTCAGAGCTCCCCAGTGTGGACAAAGGGAAAAGCCGATGAACTTGGACTAATGGACTAACAATCCCGCCAGAAGGGGGAGGACCTTGGCAAGTTTGATATGTTTTGGGACCCTGAGGAAGGATGGGATTGTCCACCCCCAGAGATGGGAGTCTGGGGGTGTCAGTGGGCCTTGGTGGCCAAAGGCAGCCGGTGTACTGCCCAGCAGCTAAGCAGAGGAGAAAAGCCAACTGAGAAGGCAAAAGCTGGTGCTAAGTTCGGGAAGCCCTGAGCGGCTGTTAAGCACTACGTAAGCTAAAGGCCAGTGAGTCTTTTAAAATCACCTGTGGGTGATGCCCTGCTCATAGTTGAGTGAGGGTGAGGAGCTGAGGAGCCCATCTTTGGGGGATGGGTAGGGAACGTGGCTTGTGGTGGAGCCCACAGCCAAAGAGGGGACCCAAGAGAGGCCGCATGTGGACTTGTATCCACGGATCCCCGACCTATGTGCTTGTGCAGTGGGTTGGCCTGAGTGCAGGGGCCTGCATGTTGGAGCGTTGGAGTGACCACAGATAGAAAACCCTGAGGGATGGGCGATTACCCCCAAAGAGTACAGAATCGCCAACCCAAGAGTGAGTGCATCCTGGGGGTGGATGCGGTGTGTGGCTTGTGGCCAAGACTGCAGCCAGAGGGGGCCGGGAGGCCTGATGGCTCCCGGCGTGTGACAGCTGATGCCTGAGCGGTTCCCTCCCTCGCATGAGCAGTGCCTTCGGCAGCGGAAGTGGTGGATCATCTACTGGTGCCAATAATTGTCTTTTGCACTAGGTTGATGCCCTGCCTGGACTTATTTGTGTTCTGTTATATTTCATTGTGATATATTTCATTTGCTTTTGTGGGCCATGGCTGCAGTGTTCCTATTCGTCAAGAGAAACATGTGTATCACTTGTATAGACTGTCTGGCAGAAAACCCTGAGGGGGTGGATTGTAGGGTAAGGTAAAAGTATCAGGCTTTTCTGCTCTCCCGCCCATAGGATGGATGATGGAACCCTGCGGTCCCGAATGCCTGCCTGATGCGGGCACCTGGAGTAGGGTGTGGGCATAGGTAGATGGGATTCCCCTGGGCTAAGATGGGCTTCTAAGGGTGGCGTCACGGGGACGCCAGCAGAAGCAGAGAAGCAGAAGCAGAACCGAGAGAGCAGAGCAGCAGAGACCACCAGAGAACGCCAGAGAGCCCAGAAAGAGTGAAGACTTGCTGCGGGCTGGGAGGCCTGTCAGCCTCCTGGCCCCCTAGCACCCCTACCTGCCATGTATCTGGTAAATCCCAATAAAGTCTGCAAAATTCACTGAGGCTTCCAGGACTCACTTCTCCTGTACCTGGTCTGCTGGATCAGAAAACCTGCCCTGTGGCCATTCCTTCCTGCCTTACACACACTCACCTGCAGTTTCTTCTTCTCACCATGCTCCCTGAAGGGCCTGGTGGGTCTCCCCAGGCACACTTTCCCCCCGGGGGCTGGGGCCTCCATCTTCTCAGTCTCCTGGTCCCATGGGGCTACCTGCTGAGGCAGGAGCCAGCAGAGCAGCTTTTGCTCCTTTAGCTGCCTGTGCAGCCGCACCTGTTCTTCCTCAGCACTGGCCAAGGCCGAGTTACAAAATGCCACCTGTGGGCCAGAGGTGCAGGGTGCCCCTGTGGGCCCGGCGGGAGGTTGGGAGGCACACCTCTCAGGGCCTCCGTGGGCACACCTGAGATTCGAGGATGGTGTTGGTGTCTACCCACTAGCTCCCAGCAGAGGTGGGTGAAAGCTTAATCAAAGGGAGGGGAACCAAGAAGAAGGGTGTGCTGGTGGGAGGGGGAAGGTGGGGCAGGGAAGGGGCCCCAGGGCCAAGCTCACCATGGCCTCGCAGCTGTCTAGATCGTCCGGGATGCTTAGTTTTGTCAGGGGACCCTTGTCCTCCTCTTCCTCCTCCTCTTCACCGTTCAGTCCATTTACTGTTGGGGGGGGCAGCCAGAGGGGCTCAGAGAACCCCTGGGTTCTGAAGCAGCCCTGAAAGCCAGCAAGATCTGCCCCCTCCTCTCTGTGCAACCCCGCGCCAGCAAGTCCCCAAAGGAGAAGGATCCAAGTTGTCCTAAGGGTGGCTTCCATCTCTTTGGAGTGCTCCTTCAGGGGTGTCGGAAACTCTTCACCAGACTGAGACTAGCACTGGAGACAACACTCCACCAGAGTGTTGATGCTGTGTTGCTGGGCACTGTCCCTTACAGTTCCCTCCCTCTGTATTTACTTAGTTCCAACAGGGAATCAGTTAGTTGGTGATTTTGTTCTGGTCATGAGGTGGCAGAGAGACCTGTCCTTGCTGACCTTTGCTTTTTCCCAGTGGTTCTCGGCTGGCCTTAGGCTATTTGTAGGTCACCGTGGAATCCTTGTCTTCCTCTGATGGCGCCCGGAGCCGCTCGATCACCTCTGTGGTGATTTCTTCACCGTTCTCCACAGTTCCCATTTGTGGGGTGCGGTGCCTGAAATAGTTCCTCTCTACTCAGTGTGCCACTTGATCTGTAGTTCGTTCTTGCAGTTTTTTTTTTTTTCCCTCCTTTCCAACCAAGGAGTTGGTCGGAGAGAGCCTACTCAGTGGGTGGGGGAGGGTGGTGAAACTTATCTCAGACGTGACCCAAGAACCCCAACTGTGAACCCAACCCCTCTGCAAAATATCACTCCTCACCAATGTCAACGTTATAAAAACAAGCAAAGTCAGAGAAACAGTCAGCAAGAGGCACATCGAGGAGAACTGGCTGTAACTGAGTGAGGCAATTTGGATTATGGAACATAAAATGTACATTAGGAAAAACTGATGAAATAAGAACTGTCCTATCTTTGCAACTTTTCTGTAAATTTAACAGTATTCATTAAATGTTATTTTTTTTTTTTTAAGTCCTCAATACTAAATAGGTTGTAAAAGGAAAAAATGATCTACTTTCCTGTTTCCCCAGGTTTTGTTATCCAGAGGCTGGAGAGAGGGGTCCTGGGGAGAAAAGCTGGAAACCTCACACCCAGGGCATTCCCCCGAGTCTCCTGTCCTCTGAGCCCTGCTTCTCTGACTCCTCACAGAGCATCTCACCACCAGGACGCCGCCCTCCAGCACCCCCAACTCTGCCCATCTCAGAACCGGCCCTGTCCGGCAGCTCCACCAGAATCCGAAACACTCCACCAGAATCGGGAAACAGTCAGACAACCCTTTTTATACCAGGGCTGCCCTGTAACAGTTTGGCGCAGTAAAGAAAAGGGGAGCCAAGCTAAACTTCCTCAAAGGAAGGGACAATTCATTGCGCCCCCAGGCAAGCGTCATACCCAAGATGGGTGTCCCTGAAATCGTGCCCCTTGTGGGGGGAGATGTCATTTCATAGGGTGAGGAGAGGTTAGGCAGGAAAACTGGGTTGGTAGCGGGGGGGAAACAGGCTTAGGGGGAACTAAGTTGTTTTTTCGTGGAGCCGAGTTGTTTTCTCCTGCTTATGGCTTCAGTTTCGGTTTGATGGAATCAGGGGTACTGGTGTCAGGGCCATCTTGTTGTTTGTATGTGGGCTTCCCCATTCCTGGCCCCTGCATCGACCTTTCATACCAGCCTTTTGTTGAAAAGGGGCAATGATTCTCTCTTTGGCTACTTCCTGCTGGACAGGGGCAAAGACCAGGGTGGGCGCTCAGGCCTGGTTATGAGACAGTCTTTGCAGCGCGAGGATATGGGTGGAGAAGGAGTTGGTTAAAGGTGGTATGGGACATTTTTGGATCCGGTGTTGGATGAAATGGACTAAGCATGGGGCAAAAAGAAAAAATGAGGAGATTAGGATAAGAAGCCCTATGGGTGGTAATACCTGGTCCGAGGCTGTGCTGATCTGGAATTGCTGGGCATAGACAGAAGAACTGGAAGTGGCTTGAAGAGATGGGATTAGAAACAGAGGAAGGAGAGGGGCCTACCCGGTGGCGCAGCGGTTGAAGGTTGAGCGCTGGGTTGTGAAGCTGCCCACAGCCTCTACAGCACCGGTTCAATCCCTGGCCTCAAGGCGAGGGTCCCACATGGCGGGCAGACCTCTCCTGCCGCCCACTGCTCCCCTCAGCAGTGTGCTTCGTCAAGTCTGCCTGTTCTGCCCTTCGCTTTGTCTCTGGTGAGTTCTCTCACCCTCTTGTGTTTCTGACTGTACCCAGTGCTTGCATAAATAAATCTTTAAAGAAAAAAAAAAAAAGAAACAGAGGAAGGAGAATCAGAGGGCCTCTACTCTATAGGCTGAGTGGGATGTGGACCAGGGATGCATTGATGCAAACCCGAGTTGGGCCCATGTGCTTGTATACATACTGCTTGTCCACAGGGACCGCTTGGACCCTGGACAGCTGATGCTTTGACAGCCGTTGGTGTAGTCAGGATGATCGTGTGTGGACCCATCCACTTTGGCGGAAGTGGTTTTGGAGAGATGGCTTTCAGAAGAACCTGGTCTCCAGGGCACAGCAGGTTGACAGGTGCATCAGGGGACGGAGGCACAGGTTGTGGCAGACAAAGGTCTGCGTGTTCTTGGAGCAGCTGTCTGAGCAAAGAGAAGTATGGAAAATATCCAGCCAACAGTGTAGGTTGGACGCGGAGCTCATGGTTAGTAAGAAGAGGTCTGCCATACATCGTTCAAGGGGGCTCAGGAACAAGGGGCCACGGGGAGTGGCTCGGAGGTGCACTAAAGCCAGTGGGAGCAGCTCCACCCAGGATTTGTGGTCTCTGTGGAGAGTTTGGCTAGGTGGTCTCTGGTCAGACCATTTACCCGTTCTACCTTACCAGAGGATTGCAGTCGGGAGGGAATGTGTAGTTCCCAGGTGATGCCCAGGGAGGAGACCTGTGGAGTAATCTTTGAGATAAAGGCAGGTCCACTGTCCGAATGGTGATGGTGTCCCCCGTAGTAAGAAGAGGGTGTTACCTGCGTTAGGGAGTGGAACCCGTGAAGCCTGGCAGGATGGAGAGTCGAGGATTGGGAGAGGGAGATGAGAGGGTCTTTGACAAAGAGAGTAGAAATCTAACAGACAAGAGGGTGATGGAGGGGAGAGAGCCTGATGAGTGAGCAGGTCCTGGAGCCAATGTGGAGAACTAACATTTACAGGTTGGCCCAGTGTGGGTTTTAAGGCCTTAGGTCTAGCGAGACGAGAAGCTGTCGCAAGTGCACGCAGGCAGGGCTGCCATCCTCTTACAGTGGGATCCATTTGTTTAGAGAAATAAGCAACTGCTCGCTGGACTGGTGTAGGTTGGCCCAGAACCCCTAGAGCAACGCCCTGTTCCTCATCTGTCAATAACAGGAATGGCTTTCCCGGGTCTGGGAGTGCGAAGGCTCATCTCAGAGAGCTTTTCCTGGATAAAGCAGAGAAAATGGGGTGTAGAAACAAATAAAAGCATGATCATGATCACCAGGCCTACTATGGGAAGGATCCATGGCAGTAAGGGAGAGTTGGTCCAAGTTTGGATGTCCTGGCCCCAGCTTCAGCTGACAAAAGGTCAGTCAGAGGGGGCTTTGCTTGTCAGATGAGCAAGCCCAGGAATGTGTTGGAGGAGGGGGAGACACCTGAGTACACACGATTTCTCACCAAAACCTCCCTCTCAGACCTTCAACACTTTCTTTTGCTTGCTTTCATTCTAATGCCATTTCATTTTACCCATCTGGCTTTACATAATCTTAAGGCCCTTCAGAATATCCCTCTTCCATACATTTCTTTTTTCAAACACACATACCTCACCTCACTTGCATTTGCCAGACTTAGCAAAACCTTAGTTTTAGAAGGGAATTGAACACCATCTAACCAATGATGAAAAAACACCAATTTAAGGTAGACAGCCCCTGTAGTTTTTCATTCCTGTACCCAGTGATTTAATTGGCAGGGAATGGTGTCCAAAGCCTGCATCTGTTGGGCATATTAATGTTTCCAATTTGGCTAAGGTCACCCTGCAGGGTTTGAATCCAGGGAGGAGGAAGGGTGGGTAGCCCTCTGGAGAGGATTTTTAAAAGGAGAAATTCCAGCTGGACTGACACTGTGTAAGAATCCCAAGTTGCAAAATCCCTTCTGCACGTACTCCATGACGAGCTGCAGCTTCAGCCCAGGGGACACTGGACACCTAGGTGTGCTCACTGCGGGACTGAGACTGATCATAGCCTAGGCTTGGTGGAGCAGGAAGATGTGCGGATTTTCCAGCTGAGCAGGTCATGGTGGATTAGGGCTGCTCTGTGAATAACCTCTGCCCACCTTGGAGAGTCCCGTTTGGATTCTAATATACTGGTCCCAGAGTCTTTCTTAAGGGGAACTAGAGAGCCTATCTTTGTGCTCCTTGCAATCTGCACGATTTACCACCCAGGCCCAAGCCTTTGCAAGAGCTCCTGCATCCTCTGCACCATCTGTGTGCCCAGGGGTGAGCAGCAGGTCTCTCCCACCAAGGGGGCAGTACCTAAGATGGGGGAGAGAGGCCTAGGGTTCTTCGCCTGTGGCCCTGGGACCTCTGGAGGCTCTGCCCACACAGCCCCACACCCCTCTCCTGGTCCTGTACCTGCTCAACTCTCCCCAACCCCTTCACACGCCAACCCTCACCCGCTCTGCTCCTCTCCAGATGCTTCACCAGTTTCGTTGCCTGCCTGGTCCTTCACCTGCTCTGCTCCAGGGACATCAGTGCTGCCCAGACTTCTGTGCTGCAGTCCTGTGAGTCTCATGCTGCTCTTGGCCCCTCTGACTGGGCCCAGCCCCGGAGCCTCTCCAGAGCCTCAACCTTCCCTGGTGTACTCCTGTTCACCATGGCCACTGAGTGCTTGTTCTTTGGGGGTGGGGGGTCTTCTGCTGGGTATGGCGCTATTTTTAATCTTTGTTGCTCTCCAGTTCCAATGCTGCACAGCAGCAACAAAATTCTAGGATAATTTCTAATACTCTATCTCTGGCCCTGATGATTGCTGAAGGGGCCACTGCACTGGAAGGCCAGTCACATATTGGGGGACGTCTTAGGGTGGTGCTGGAGGGCTGGGGAGCTGGACTGATCCTGTTGGCCCTGCTTTCCTGGTCCCTCTCCAGCTGGGGGCCTGTCTCAGTGGTGCTGCCGTGCTCCCCAGTGTTCTCCAGCTGGAGGACTGACACCGCGGTGCTCCTGTGCTCCCCAGGGTCCTCGTGCTGGGGTCTAGCCACAGAGGTGCTGGTGTCCCCCCAGGCATCCTCCAGCTCTGGGCCTAGCGCAGAGGGACTGCCCTTTGGGGTGTCCTCTAGCAGGGGGCTTGGACCTGCAGCAGTGGTGTGCTGCTGCGCATCCTCCAGCTCAGGGACCTGGTGGAGTTGACCCTGTTGTCCGGGGTGGCATCCTTTCCCCTCTTTTGGATTTCCTGCTTTCGCAGGATTCCTGGCCTTGGGGCATTCCCCAAAACCTCAGGCTGAGGGAGTGGGGTGGGTATCCTTTCCAATCTTCTGCAGTGGGTGCTTTCCCAGGATACCCGGACTGGGGGTATTCCCCGAAACCTCAGGTGCCGGCGGGGTGGGTGTGGGTGTGGGTGGGGAGTCCTTGTAATCAGGGTAACCGGGATCCCGGAAGGTGACGCGCTTCGGCACCTGGAAGGTAACGCGCCTGGGCCGCTCCTCGCCCTCCTCCTCATAGTCCTCCTCCCCCGCCTGCTTCCTGGAGCGGAGGATCAGGTAGGTGGCCATGACCTCGCGGTACTTGTTAGTGTCAATGGCCTCCCGAATTTCCTGCCTCTGGTAGCCCAGGCGCTCCATACCTTTGGTTATGGCCAGGTCCTGGGGCAGAGCGACGGCTCGCTGAAGGGCAGGAGTCCCCTGCTCGTTTCTGCTACCCAGGCGTGCTGCTGGATGCTCTCCAGGGTGCTGCGCTTCCAGGGGTCCCGTGCCAGAATTTTGGCCAGCAGGTCCCCGCCCTGGACCATGAAGTAGGTGGTCTGGTGGACGTTCCCACCCAGGACGCACTCCCTGATTGCCCTGAGGCTGGGCCCCCTGAAGGGCAGTGTGCCGGTCACCATTTCGTAGGGCATGATGCCCAGGCTCCACACGTCCACCTTGGGGCCATTGTACTGCTGGCCAAGGTAGACCTTGGGGGCCCTGTATTCTGGGCGACAGCAGCACGTGCTCAGCGCCTGGGGGAAGCCTTGGACACTGAGCCCGAAGAGGTAAAGGACCTATACAAAGAAAACTATAAAACACTATTAAAAGAAATAGAAGAAGACACAAATAAATGGAAAGACATCCCCTGCTCATGGATTGGTAGAATAAACATTATTAAATGGCCATCCTACCAAAAGCAATATACAGATTCAATGCTATTCCAATCAAAATCTCAATGTCATTCTTCAAAGAACTAGAACAATTATTGATGAAATTCATATGGAATTACAAAAAACTCCGAATAGCCAAGCTCTCCTGAAAAAAAAAAGAAGGGAATGGAGGCATCACACTCCCAGACTTCAAACTCTACTACAAAGCCATAATCATCAAAACTGCATGGTATTGGAAGAAGAACAGACACACAGACCAATGAAATCGAATAGAAAATCCAGAAATAAACCCACAGATTTATGTCAACTAATCTTTGACAAAGGAGCAAAGACTATGCATTGGAGCAAAGAAAGTTTGTTCAATAAATGGTGCTGGGAAAACTGGGTTGCCACATGCAAAAGAATGAAGCTTGACCACTACCTCACACCATACACAAAAATCAACTCAAAATGGATTAAAGAACTAGACATAAGACCTGAAACCACAAAATACATAGAAGGAAATATAGGCGAAACACTACATGATTTGCACATCAAAGACATCTTTACAAACACATCACCCAAAGCAGTGATAGTGAAGGCAAAGATAAACAGCTGGGACTACATCAAATTAAAGAGCTTCTGCACAGCAAAAGAGACAATAACAAAAACAAAGAGAAACCCCACCAACTGGGAGAACATTTTTTTTTATTTTTATTTTTTTTTTAATTTTGTTTTTTATTTATTTTTTTTTAATAATAAATTTTATTGTTATATTCCCCATACAATTGCAGTCCCCCCATTCTGACCCCAATCCCTCCCCTCCCGCCCCGCCCCCCTAAAAGTGTCTCTGGTTCATAGTTTTTTGTTGATTTTGATTTTCACTTTCTTATAGTTATTCATTTTCCTGGTCCCTTATTTAAGTTTTCTAGATTCCTGCTATGAGTGAGACCATCCGGTATTTTTCTTTTTCTTTTTGGCTTATTTCGCTGAGCATGATCCCTTCCAGCGCCATCCATGTTGCGGGAGAACATTTTTTTACACAACACTAATGATAAAGAACTGATCACAAAAATCTGCAAAGAGCTGATGAGACTCAACAACAACAAAGAAAATAATCCAGTCAAAAATTGGGCAGAAGAGCTAAAAAGAAACTTCTCTGAAGAGGAAATGCAAATGGCCAACAGACATATGAAAAAATGTTCAACATCACTTGTCATCAGGGAAATGCAAATCAAAACTACCATGAGATACCATCTTACACCAGTGAGAATGGCACATATTAAAAAAACTAGCAACAACAAATATTGGCGAGGGGGTGGAGAAAAAGGAACTCTCTGCACTGTTGGTGGGAGTGCAAACTGGTCTAACCAGTATGGAGAGCTGTGTGGAGATTTCTGGACCTACTAAACATAGAGCTTCCATATGATCCAGCAATTCCACTCCTAGGTATTTACCCAAAGGACACAGAAACATCAATTCCAAAGAACACCTGCACCCCTACGTTTATAGCAGCACTACTTACAATAGCTAAGCTTTGGAAACAGCCCAAATGCCCAAAAATAGATGACTGGATCAAGAAGATGTGGTACATATATACCATGGAATATTACTCAGCATTCAAAAAAGATAAACACATGCAGTTTGCAGCAACATGGATGGCGCTGGAAGGGATCATGCTCAGCGAAATAAGCCAGAAAGAAAAGCAAAACTACCGGATGGACTCACTCATAGCAGGAATCTAGAAAACTTAAATAAGGGACCAGGAAAATGAGTAACTATATGAAAGTAAAAATCAAAATCAACAAAAAACTTTGAACCAGTGACACTTTTTTGGGGGTGGGTGGCGGGAGGGGAGGGATTGGGGTCAGAATGGGGGGGGGTTGCAATTGTTGGGGAATATAAAAATAAAATTTATTATTAAAAAAAAGAATAACTACTTTTTAAAACTAATGCACATGACCAAAGTTTTAAAAAAAAATCAAAAAATCTGTTTGTATCACTATCTAATGCCTTAGGAGTATTAGTTATAAATGACAACTATATAAAGTCTAATAAAAAATTCCCAATTTTGAGATCAGGATTTAAGATTTTGGTAATCAAAAACTAGATCAAAACTTAATGGTTGAATTTGTAGCATTCAAGCCTTACAGTTTTCATGTTGAGTATCAATATTTTATGTTGAAATGTCTCTATTTTCAAAAGGAAGCACACAGTATTCAGGAAAAAAAAAAGAGTAATTGACCTAGTCTACATCAAAAAAGATAAGTTTGCATTTTGATGGTTAGTCCTAAATCTCTTGATAAAATTCTTTTCCAGAAAAATCCCAGATTGACTTCTTTCTTTCCCCTTGTCCTAGCAAAATCTAGCCGCATGGGCAAGTTCCTTAGCAACACTGTGTTCCTCACAGGTATGTAGGAAATGTGTATGATATTAAGTCTCTCTTATTTTTCTTGGTTTTCATCAATCTATCTAGTACTTGCCTAAGAAAGAAATTTGGTTTTTGGGATGTTAGAATTTGCAACTCTGAAATTAATTTAAAATTCCTGTCCTAAGAAAAACTAACAGCTACAATTGGTATCTCTCCCTTAAATTTTTTCTTTTATCACTATTTAAATGGTGGCCAAATTTCATATAAAACTAAGGTCTTATTAAGTTTAAGAATGAGAATGTTAAACAATATCACTTTCTCTAAATATTGTTGAGCTTGCAGGTTTATTTTTTTGCTTCTTATTATAAGAAAACTAAAATTTAATGACATCTCACCTAAACAAATTAAGACAGTTAAAATATGTGTTTCTGTATGAGATATCCAAGATAATAGGGTGGTCCCCAGGTAAAGGGGAAGTTCCAGGTTCCCTGCCCAACCCAAAGGAAGAGAGGGAAGGGAGCTGAGAAGGGAGAGAAGAAGCTGCAGTGGAGACTGAGAAGGAAAGAAGCAGGATGGAGCCAGAAGGAGACCTGGAGGAGGCACATGGAGCCGAGAGACACGTGCAGAAACTGCACTTGCCTTTTGGTCGTGGACTGGGTGACAACAGCATGGGCAAGAGACCGGTGGGGAGGTGACAATGGTGGTTTTTGTCTTGATTTTGATTTTGCTGTTTTCCTCCCACACTTGTCTGGTTGTTTCTGATCCTTTTCTGTGGGTCCCCACTGGAAGGCGCTTTAGACTTTGGAGAGGCTTTCAGGACTTGCTCTAGGCCAATCCTGTTTGGGTGGACTTTTCCCCACAAGGGGATGGGTAACTTTGGATGCTTATTTTAGAAACTATATTCTTTACCTTTCCTGTATTGTTTACTAATTGTATTAACGTTCCTTTTCATTTAAGTCTCATATGTTTTCTGTTGATGCGGCGGATGGCAGAACCTATTTAGAGCAGGCAAGTTTGTGGTGTCTGGGCTGCCCTTCTCCCTGACCTCTAACAGATTCTTTGTCTTTTCTGTATTGTTTACTAATTGTGTTAAAGTTCCTTTCCATTAAAGTCTTAAATGTTTTGTGTCCATGCGGCAGATGGCAGAAACTATTTAGAGCAAGGAGCTTTGGGGGTTCTGGGGTGCCCCTCTCCCTGCCCTGTAGTAGACTGACTACTGACACCTCCTGGATGACAAGTGATAGGGCCCAAGGACGTCACCAGGTCCCCAATGTCATGGTCTCTGTGGTTAAGCCTAGAGTAACCCTGGATGTCACAGGTAAGATATTAATTCTCTGATTGCTATAGGAGCCACTTACTCCATACTCACCCAGCATTCGGGACCCAGCTTCCCCTCCTCACAAAATAGGAATACCTTAATAGCAGACAGAATAGAAAGATTGGAAAGGAGGTACCCTGACACCAGAACCTGACTCACAAGGAGGTAGGGATAGAGGGAAATAGCATGACCATTAACTCAGCGGTAGAGGTCGTGACCCTTAGGCACCAGGGCCTTATCACAAGGCATGAGACCCAAGCAGGATCAGATGCTCTAGGGAGTGGAGCACAGGCCTGAGGGGAAAGATTTGGAGATTGGGCCCATCCTGGAATCTCCACTCCCCATCCTGGTATCTCCAGTGCCTCTTGGATTCTGCGTGGTTATCCAAAATCAGCAACCAACTGACGGCTCACAAGGAGTGACCCCCCCAAACAGAAGAGGACTGTGTCTGTAAAGTCTCTGCACTGGCTCGGGGCAGCACTCCCTCTGCCCACCTGGGACTATGTAGGTTCCTCTTCTTACCAACTCTCTCCCTCTGCAGGGCAGCAGCTTCCTGCCCGCCTATGACCTGTCAAGGCTGCCAGCCTTCAACCATGCAGGCCTCTCTCAGCAAAACCTGCCCCTTTCCCTTTCCCCAATAAACCTGTTTTTTAAATGTAACTACCGTCTCTGTCTCGTGGAGAAACTCGCCTGGGAAACTCGCCGCGTGCCACTGACAGGGGAGCTCTGCAGACACCTTTCCCAGAGTGAAGCCCAGGACCCCGCTGTAACGCAACCAACCCATTCCAGGTGTGTTTATGAACGGTTCTAGCAGCCACATGCTCCTCGCTCTTGTTTGTAGTCGCCGCTCTCCTCCACACACTCCACTGTCCTCCTCCACCCTCGACACCGCACCCCCACCCTACTCCAGGTGCCGCCATCAGGCCTGCGTTCAGGCCTGCACGGATGCGTCATCTCTCCTAATGGCGGGAGAGCAGAAAAGCCTGATACTTTTTACCTTACCCTACAATCCACCCCCTCAGGGTTTTCTGCCAGACCATCTACATATAGACAATTTTGTTTCTTAGCAAACATAAACAACGCAGCCATGTCCCATAAAAGTAAATAGTACACATCACACTATAACAACAAAATACAACAGAACACAAGTTAGTCCAGGCGAGGTACCAACCTAGTGGCAAAAGACATTCATTGGCACCAGCAGATGATCCCCAAATCTGCTGCCGAAGGCACTGCAGCATGCAAAGTGGGAACTAGCTTATTTAACTCATGATAATCTACCGTCATGCGCCAAGAGCCATCGGCTTCTTCACTGGCCACACTGGTGAATTGTCGGGGCTGTGGGCAGTACGCACAATGCCCGCTTTCTCCAGTTCTGATATTGTGCCCAATTTCCTTGTAGACTCCGGGCAACTGATATTGGTTGGTATTAGTCACTCGCCTAGGGACTGGCAGTTGTGTGGGCAGATGCTTAGCGTGTCCTCTCACCACTGCCTTTACCACACGCACTCTAAGGTGAAACTCTCCGGCTGTGGTCTCTCGCCATAAGCCACATAGTACATCCACCCCCAGGATGTACTCCAGGACGGGCGACACATATACTTTATACTCTTTTGGGGGGTAATGGCCCAATCCCCAGAGATAGTCTCACTGCTGTCACCTTGACACTCTGGCCTCCATAGCCATCAATACAAGTAGACCTGTGAAATCTTTCTGGATTTCCATAGAGCAGAGTACATTCTGCTCCTGTGTCTACCAGAGCTAAAACCCTTTGCATGTTAGTTGGGGACCAGTGGATGGCAAGCTCCACATGTGGCCTCCGGTCCCCGCCCGTCCCCTGTGGACAGGTTCCTTGGCCCTCACCCTATTTGAAAGCGATCAGGCCTCACCCGAGGATAGGGTTGGCAGCAAGTGTCTTCCAGGCGCAGGACAGTGCCTGAGGCCTGGAGCTTCCAGGCTCCCTCTGAGCAGCAGTCCTTCTCATGGGCGTGAACCTCTGGTCTTCTTGCAGCTGCTGCCATAATTCCAACAAATATAGATTGGGCTGTGCGTGTATTTTAGTGCTATCTACACCTGCTCTCACTAAATCTGTCCACATTTGGTTATGGGTGACTTTAATAAATTCTGTGGTGCCAAGAAGATTCCTTTCCCTCCTTGGCATTCCTTTTGACTTTTCAACAACTACCCATATTCCCTCCTGAGTTTGAGAGCGCCAGTTCTCAACTTCACCCAAGCTGGCTATCACTGTTGTGACGTCGTGTAGCTGACGACTCACATGGGGTGCTACAACTGCCTTGAGGGATCCAAATGAGGATGAGGGGACATTTTTTAATACCAAGTCTCTCATCCCTGCTGTGAAACGCTCATCATCAGGACCACGGGAATTCACATTAAACATGGCCTGCTGCATCCCCAATTCCCGAAGGACCTGTACCAGCTCGGCGTACGTCTGCCATCCACTTACTGTGTCCAGCACGTCTTCTGCATCAGCCAGACTGTCCGTATGGCAGCCATTATCCATTCCCGGAGGGTGTGGTCGCCCTGGCCATACTGCTGTCTGTTCTGTAGCCTCTGTCGCAAGGATGGGTGTAAACCATGGAGGCCAGTCTCTCCATCACTTGTGCCGTGCAAATGATCCCATCCAGCCCCAGGCCCCACAAATGTAGCAGCCAGGCTGCCAAGGGTTCCCCTGGTTTCTGGTGGAAACTGTTTGTCCAAGTCCACCAGTTCCGCCTGGGTGTATGGTTGATAGGAAGTAAATTCTGTCATTTGTGGTGGTCCAGCAGCCTGACCACCCACCTGGGGCCATGGGTGGCTGCCGCTTTATTTCTGAGTCACCACTCGGCGGGCCCGGAGCATGGGACCAGCCTCCACCTCCTCTCCAGAGGAGTCCGGCATCTCAGGGGTCGCAGGTTGGTTTGCCATTGCTGGTTGTGACTCGGGCAAAGGGGCAGCCTCCCTCTCCTCCTGTCCTGAGGAGGGGTCTGGCATCTCTGGAGTCATGGGTTGGTTTCCCACCACCAGCTGCGATTCGGGCAAAGGGCCAGCCTCCCTCTCCTTCCTTTCTGAGCTGGAGTCTGGCATCTCCAGAATGGTGGGTTGGTTTCTCTGAACTTCTTCCTCCAGAATCCTCAAACATTGTAGTTTTCGCATCTTTTCCCGCATCTCATCCCATACTCGCTGGACTCTAGATTGCTCTTTCTGCCTGGACTCAAGCAGAGCTGTGAGAAACACCCATCCCACTGCTCCTGCCACCTCGCGGGAACTGCATCTGTAACAGGGTGGTCCCCAGGAAAGGGGGAGGTTCCCTGCCCCACCCAAGGGAGGGTGGAGCTGAGCAGGAAGAGGAGAAGCTGAAGAAGAGACTGAGGAAGGAAGCAGGATGGAGCAAGGAGACCTGGAGGAGGCGCATGGAGCCTAGAGACACGTGAAGAAACTGCGCTTGTCTTTTGGTCGTGGACTGGGTGACACAGATGTGGGTGAGACCCGTGGGGAGGTGACCATGGCAGCTTTTATCTTGATGTTGATTTTGCTCTTTTCCTTCCGGGCTTGTTCAGTTGTTTGTGACCCTTTTCTGTGGGTCCCCACTGGAAGATGCTTTAGACTTGTAGCAGGCTTTGGGGCCTTGTTCTGGGCCAATCCCATTTGGATGGACTTTTACCCACGAGGGGACGGGTAACTCTGGATGTTTCATTTAGAAACTAGACTCTTTGCCTTCCCTGTATTGTTTCCTAGTTTTATTAAAGTTCCTTCCCATTAAAGTCTCCTATGTTTTGTGTTGATGCGGCGGATGGCAGAACCCATGTAGAATAGGCAGGTTTGCGGGGTTTGGGCTGCCCCTCTCCCTGTCCTATAACACATCCACTCAGGGTTTCTTCTATTTCATACAGGGCCTGTTCCAACTGCCCTGGGGATCCATCTACCTCTGGCCATTCCTGGAGAGGTGCCCACAGGGCGAGGAGGTTGGCCACCGAGTACCATCTGCTCGTGGCTGGCCACCTGGCAACCCCTCCCCAGGTTCCAAAGGGTTTCGTCTGCGTAGAGCCGTCCTGCTTTGAACCATCCTGCCGTCTACGCTAGTTGTAGTGCAACCAACCCATCCCGGGTAGGTTTATGAACAGATCTAGCACCCACATGCTCTTCATCGCTGTTTGTAGCCACCGTCCTCCTCGTATGGGGTGGAACTGGGTGATCTCCCGTGCTTGTCAAAATTAACTGCCTTGGAGACAGGCTGCTGCTTGGAGCCTGGCTAAGAGGCAGCGAGCCCTGCCCCTGCGACCCGCATCAGTGTCAGTCTGGGATTCCCAGCCAGGCTCCTGGCGGGGACCTGCTTCAGGGCCTGGGGCATGGTTGTGTCAGTGAAGTGGCCTGATCTGGGTGGCCTCGAGCAGACTGAAAAACAAGTTCTCTTTGATTAGAGGTCAGGGTGGAAGAGAGGATAACGTGTAGTCATGACACCGAAGGTTATAGGTTTAACCTTAGGTGTAACCTTGGGTAAGATAACGAAATTCTTTGGTGTAGGTAGTGGGGTCCTTAGTGAAACAGCCGAGATGCTTTTCAATCTGGGAGAGATCAGACAGAGGGAAAGGATCGTGGACTCCACCTGCTCCTTCAGTCCCCGCAACCTCCCTAAGGGGACAAAGAGGACGACTGTGAGAGCAGGTGTGGTAGCTGGGAGGTGGAAGCGGGGGCAGGCCTGGGGAGCTGAAGGAGGTGAAGACTGAACATCTAGAGGACAAGAGAACGCAGAAGAGGAGAGGGCGAAGAGGGAGAGGAGACTGGAGACTTGGAAAGTACAACTGGTTTGCAGGAGGGAGAGATGGGAGGGCATGAGAAAGGGACACCTGGACTGGATGGGCTTCCCCAAATCAGAACCAGGAGCAATGGGGGTCGGCTGGCGTAGGCCCGCGGTTTATGGAACAGTCGACCAGGATGGGGGTGAGGAGAGGAGCCAGGTAACCAGGGGTGAGGGCCTCCTAGGAAGGAGGGTCAGGCAGGTGACTCACCCCAAGGATCAAGGCCGGTGGTGGATGTGAGGCGTCTGCCATGGAGAGGAGAGGTCCCAGGGACAGGAAGGCGGCCCCAGCGCCAGGGGACACAGCCTTCCAGGTTTCGGGCACCAAGATGAAAGGTTTGGCGCGGTAAAGAAAAGGGGAGCCAGGCTAAACTTTCTCAAAGGAAGGGACATTCATTGTGCCCCCAGGCGAGCTTTGCTGATTCAAGGTGGGGTGTCCCTGAAGTCACGCCCGTTGTGGGGGGAGATGTCATTTCATAGGGTGAGGAGAGGTTAGGCAGGAAAACTGGGTTGGCAGGGGGGAACAGGTTTAGGTGGAACAAAGTTGTTTTTTCGTGGAGCCGAGTTGTTTTCCCCTGCTTATGGCTTCAGTTTCGGTTTGATGGAATCAGGGGTACTGGTGTCAGGGCCATCTTGTTGTTTGTATGTGGGCTTCCCCATTCCTGGCCCCTGCATCGACCTTTCATACCAGCCTTTTGTTGATAGGAAAAGGGGCGACGGTTCTTTCTTTGGCTACTTCCTGCTGGACGGGGGCGAAGACCGGGGTGGGGGCTCAGGCCTGGTTATGAGAAGGTCTTTGCAGGGACAGGAGGACATGGGTGGAGGAGTTGGTTAAAGGTGCTACGGGGCGGATCTTGGATCCCGTGTTGGATGAAATGCAGTAAGCATGGGGCAAAAAGAAAAAAATAAGGTTAGGTTCAGAGGCCCTGTGAGTGCTAATACCTTGCCTGAGGCTGCGCTGATCTGGAATTTCCAGGTATAGACAGAAGAACGGGAAGTGGCTTGAAGTGATGGGATTAGAAACAGTGGGTCTCTGCTCTGTAGGCTGAGTGGAACCTGGACCAGGGGAGCAGTGATGCGTGCCCGAGTTGGGCCCAGCACTTGCATACATACTGCTTGAGTAGGTCCTGGAGCCGATGTGGAGAATTAACATCTACAGATTGGCCCAGTGTGGGTTTTAAGGCCTGTCTAGCGAGACGAGCAGCTGCCGCAAGTGCGTGCAGGCAGGGCTGCCATCCTCTTACAGTGGGATCCCTTTGTTTAGGGAAATAAGTAACTGGTCGCTGGACAGCCCAGGTTGGCCCAGAACCCCTAGAGCAATGCCCTGTTGCTCATCTGTCAATAACAGGAATGGCTTTCCCGGGTCTGGGAGAGCGAAGGCTCATCTCAGAGAGCTTTGCGTGGATAAAGCAGAGAAAACAGGGTGTAGAAACAAAGAAAAGCATCATCATAATCACTGGGCCTACTAGGGGCAGGATCCATGGCAGTAAGGGAGAGCTGGTCCACATTTGGATGTCCTGGCCCCAGCTTCGGCTGACGAAGTATCGATCAGAGGGGACTTTGCTGGTCAGATGAGCAAGTCCATGAATGTGTTGGAGGAGGGGGAGACACCTGAGTACACATGATTTCTCACCAAAATCTCTCTCAGACCTTCAACACTTTCTTTTGCTTTCTTTCTTTCTTATGCCATTTCATTTTACCCATCTTGAACACCATCTAAACAATGATGAAAAACACAAATTTAAGGTAGACAGTCCCTGTAACTTTTCATTCCTGGACCCAGTGATTTACTTGGCAGAGACTGGTGTCCAAAGCCTGCATCTGTTGGGCGATATTAACGTTTCCAATTTGGCTAAGGTCACCCTGCAGGGTTTGAATCCAGGGAGGAGGAGGGGTGGGTGGCCTTCTGGAGAGGATTTTTAAAAGGGGAAATACCAGCTGGGCTGACACTGTGTAAGAATCCCAAGCTGCAAAAATTTGAGGTGACAATGCTCACTGTGGGATTGAGTTTGGTCACAGCCTAGGGCTTCCTGGTGTAGGAAGATGTGCAGATTTTCCAGCTGAGCAGGTCGTGTGGAGTAAGGTTGGTCTGTGCATAAACTCTGTCCACCTTGAAGAGTCCTGTTTGGATTCTAATATACTGGTCCCCGAGTCTTTCTTAAGGGGAGCTAGAGACCTTCTCTATCTGCTCCTTGCAATCTGCACGTTTTACCACCTGGACCCAAGCCTTTGCAAGAGCTCCTGCATCCTCTATGCCATCCCTGTGCCCAGGATAGAGCAGCAGGTCTCTCCCAGCAAGGGGGCAGTATGGTCCTCAGGGAACTGAGCCTATGATGGGGGAGAGAGGCCCAGGGTTTCCTGCCTCTGGCCCTGGGGCCACCCACACAGCCTCATACCCCTCCTGGGCCCTGTACCTGCTCAGCTCTCCCCAGCCCCTCCACACCCCACCACTCACCCACTCTGCTCCCCTCCAGGTGTTTCACCAGTTCCGTGGCCCTCCTGGCCCTTCACCTGCTCTGCTCAGGGACATCAGTTTTGCCCAGATTTCTGTGCTGCAGTCCCATGGGTCTCATGCTGCCCCTGGCTCCTGTGACTGGGCCCAGTCCCTGAGCCTCTCCAGAGCCTCAACCTTCCCTGGTGTACTCCTGTTCCCCATGGCCACTTTGTGCTTTGGGGTGGGGAGGCTTTTGTCTGGTGTGGTGCTATTTTTAGTCTTTGTTGCTCTGCAATTCGAATGTTGCACAGCAGCAACAAAATTCTAGGATAATATCTAATACCCTGTCTCTGGCCCTGATGATTGCTGAAGGGGCCACTGCACTGGAAGGCCAGCCACGTCTTGGGGGAGGTCTTAGGGGGGTGCTAGAGGCCTGTGGAGCTGGACAGATCGTGCTGGCCCTGCTTTCCTGGTCCCTCTCCAGCTGGGGGCCTGTCTCAGTGGTGCTGCCGTGCTCCCCAGTGTCCTCCAGCTGGAGGACTGACACCAAGGTGCTACTGTGCTCCCTGGTGTCCTCCTGCTGGGGTCTGGCCACAGAGGTGCTGGTGTCCCCCCAGGCGTCCTCCAGTACCGGGCCTAGCGCAGAGGGTCTGCCCTTCGGGGCATCATCTAACAGGCGGCCTGGCCCTGCGGCGGTGGTGTGCTTCTGGGCGTCCTCCAGCTCAGGGACTCCTGCGGAGATGACCCTGGTGCCCGGGGTGGCATCCTTTGCCCTCTTTTGGACTTCCTGCTTTCGCAGGATACCCGGCCTTGGGGTATTCCCCGAAACCTCAGGCTGTGGGAGGCTGTCCTTGGAATAGGGGTCACCGGGCTCCCGGAAGGTGACGAGCTTTGGCACCTGGAAAGTGACGCGCCTGGGGCGCTCCTGGCCCTCCTCCTCATAGTCCTCCTCCCCCGCCTGCTTCCTGGAGCGGAGGATCAGGTAGGTGGCCATGACCTTGTCGTACTTGTTAGCGTCAATGGCCTCCCGAATTTCCTGCCTCTGGTAGCCCAGGCGCTCCATACCTTTGATTATGGCCGGGTCCTGGGGGCTGAGGGACAGCTCGCTGAAGGGCAGGAGTCCCTCAGTGTTTTCTGCTAGCCAGGCGTGCTGCCGGATGCTCTCCAGGGTGCTGCGCCTCCAGGGGTCTGGTGCCAGCATTTTGGCCAGTAGGTCCTGGCATTGCTCCGTGAGATAGTCGGGCAGCTGGACCCGCCTGCCCACGACGCGCACCCTGATCGCCCAGAGGTTTGGGCCCCTGAAGGGCAGTGTGCCGGTCACCATTTTATAGAACACGACGCCCAGGCTCCACACGTCCACCTTGGGGCCATTGTAGCGCTGGCCAAGGTAGACCTCGGGGGCCCTGTATTCTGGGCGACAGCAGCACCTGCTCAGCGCCCGGTTGAAGGCCTGGACGCTGAGCCCAATGTCCACCAGCTTGACTTTCCCCTCTCGGGTCAGCAGAATGTTCTCAGGCCTCACATCCCTGTGCACGATGCCTTTGGCATGGCAGTAGCTGAGGGCCGCGAGGATCTGCCGAAAGAGCGGGCGAGCCTCTCGCTCGCCCAGGCGCCCACGCCTGTCCAGGAAGTCCTGCAGGTCCTCCCCCTGCACGTACTCCATGACCAGCTGCAGCTCCGGCCCGGTGTCCACCACCTGGAAGAGCTCCACGATGTTCGGGTGGTGAAGGGCCTTCATGCACCCCATCTCGCGGGCCAGGAGGCGGAGGTCGGGCACCTCGGACTTGCGGACGCCCCTGATGAGCACCTTCGTGCCCGTGAGCGCGTGCAGCGCCAGCATCACCTTGGCGTGGGAGCCCCGCCCCAGCTCCCGCAGCACCAGGTAGCTTTGCCCTTGCCGTCCCTGGGACATAGCGCCTGTGCGCTTGACTACGCTGACCACCCTCACCAGCCCTGAGTATAAGCAAATACAAAAAAAAAAAAAAAAAAAAAAAAACAAGGAAAATAAGGTAAAAAACAAAGAAAGAAAAATAAAATAACTAAAATAAATAGCCTAAACAAATAATTAAATAAATAAACCAATAAATAAAACAAAAGAGAACCAAAACAGGCTCTCACGGTCTCTCTCGTCGTCCGGAGTGCACAGGTCACTGTCCAGAGCTTCCCGGCTCCTGAGGACACAGGCGCAGTCCGGGCGGGCCTGATGCAGGCGGTGCCGGTGCCGTCACAAGGGCTCTTTGTGGCGTCAGAGCCACAGGCCACAGCCATTGGCAGAGGGAACCGCCAGCGGTTTCTCAGCCTTAACGAAAAAGCTGCCGCTTAACGACAACCCTTGGAATGCCCGAGAGGCCCTTTCATCTGTCCTGAGCAATCCCGGCCTGGGTTTTGGCTTTTCCAGGCGTCCCCATCCTGGCCCTGCCTTGTGCAGATGCTTTACTGTCGCGCTCACACTGTGGGGAGAACAGCAAACAGGGGGCGCAGGCGGTTGGGCGCGCGCTGGGGAGCTGTCCACAGCCTCTGCCGCGCCCGCGAGGGTCCATGTGGCGCGCAGACCCCTCCTGCCCCGCCCGCTGCTCCCCTCAGCAGTGGATTTCAGTCAGTCTGTCTGTTCTGTTCCAGGCTGTCTTTGGGGAATCCTCTCACCCTCCCGCGCATCTGGCCTGCACCCCGGTGCTTGCATAAATAAAATACATCTTTAAGAAAATTAAAAAAAAAAAATAAAGGCACAGTTACTGCTGTTGCAATGAACTAGTAAGGTTTAAATTCTAAAATTTTCAAGAGGTAATTTCAGGATTCTTTTTCAGCCTGTCTTTCTTTTTGGGGGGCTGTAATTGTGTCATGCAGTCAGTTTAGTAGAAAAATAACATTAAATAATAATATATGCACAAAAGTTCCTTTGAGAAGGAATATACTAACAAATCCAATAGGTCATAACAGTACCAGTGTGCTTCAAACTAAACAAAAATGTTAGGAAATTCAGAATACTTTGTTTTTTAGGTTGCTTTTAACACTTCAACCAAAATAAAGTGATTTAATAGTGATAAATATCAGGAAGTATAAGTATCATTGGTTTAATTCTATGTATATTACATATATCAATATGTGCACTTACATATATATTAATATCTGAGGAAGGAGATTTAGAGAGGCTAATTACTTTTTCCAAGGTTACCTATATATGATATTCACTCAAAAGAAACAATGACTAATTATTGAGAAACTACACTGTACTTTTGTAGAATTGATAGTGTTCTAGTGATCAAGATATAGAGAGATTGTTGTGATAAAACTGACTTTTCAGTGGCAGGGAATAAAAGCAATATAAATAAGTTTTAAAATATCCAACAGAGAAATAACAAATGGTGATAGGATCTGTACAAAGGATCGAAACAAACCAATTGAATTTTCAATGCCATTTAGGATAACATCAAAATATGAAACCCATCAAGATATTTTTAATAAAATGTATGTATCTGTAAAGCTATGAAAACATTATTCTTTCATGGAAATTATAAGACTTCAATAAATGACAATATGAACTCTATTTACAGACCAGGATGCATACAGCAAAGTTTGGGAGAAAGCACAATGGCAGAGGGGAGCACAGAGAGGCAGAAAGGACTGAATCACCCTGCAGTAAGAAAAAGGAGGTCAGTGTTTCATGTGGACAAAGGATAAGGAATTGTGAGACAAGGTCAAAGATATTCACAGAAACTAGTCACTCAGAACTTCCTAATTCAGGGGGATGGCCTGAACTTCATGCTAATTGTGAAAATGGAGAGAGGTGTTGGCGAGTGGAGTGAATTGAATAATTTGTGTTTGAGGAAAATCTCTTTGCATTGGGGAAACTAGATTGTAGGAGAACAAGATGCAACAGGGAAAACAACAGAGAAACTTGCAGTAGACAAAGAGAGAGGTGTGGGTCAGAATGGTACTTTGCTTAGGATGTTAGCTAATAGGGCTGCTTTGGATGGATATAGAAAGTGAGGGAAAGACAGAAATTAAAGATGCTGCCAAACTTTCTATCCTGAGCAACTTGGTAGATGTAATTGCTATTTGCTTTTTATTTTTTTTTAAAGATTTATGTATTTATTTATACAAGACCTGGGTACAGTCAGAAGTGGGGGAGGGTAAGAGAATTCACCAGAGCCAGAGCAGAGAACAGAATAGGCAGAGTGACAAAATACACTGCTGAGGGGAGCAGCGGGCACAACAGGAGAGTTCTGTGGTGCCATGTGAGACTCTCGCCGGTGGCCAGGGATCGAACCGGCACTGCAGAGTCTGCGGGCAGCTTCGCAACCTAGCACTCAACCGCTGCGCCACCAGGGGAGGCCCATGCTTTTTTTTTTTTAAGTTTTATTTTTATTTGCTGAATTCAGAGAACAAAGAGTAGAGGTTTGGGTAGATGGAAGATTGGTGTAGTTGAAGAGGTTAGGTTCCATCTTCTTTTATAAGAAATCACACCACTCTATCTAACAAAGATTATTGATATAGAATGTTGTGGGGAAGAATCAAGGTGGAGGCCCTGTTGCAGGGTGAAAGAGTTCACCAGATACAGATGGGAAATACCAGGCGAATTTATTGAAATACACTGCTAAAAGAAGCAGAGGGCGAAACAGGAAGGGTGGACTGCTCAGAGTTTGGGTCCCAAGTCTCTACGCTTTAGAACCATTGACTGGTTAGGGTGACTAGTCTTGGGTGTGTCCTGACTGATGATCTGAATCAGCATAGAGGATCATCAGTTCTGGGCCTCACTAGCTTAATGTCCATGTTTCCATGGCAGTTCCATCCACTCCCTTTATCATTCCAGCCTCCCAAACTTGCCTCTGGCCAAGGAGTGGGGGCTTGGTTTTCAAATTCTTAACGATACCTTGACAGACCAGAGGTGCAGGGGTGAAAAATTTCACCAGAGGCAGAGTGGAGAACAGAAAAGGCACATTTGTTCAAATACACTGCTAAGAGAAGCAGCTAGGGAGACAGGAAAGATCTGCAAGTGACGAAAGATTTTGGGCTCCCTTTTATAAATAGTTTTGTCAGTTTTGCTTTGGGGAGTTAGTTTTGGGCTGGTTAGTACAGGGGTGTCTGATCCTGGGGGCTTGATCTTTGACCCAGAATGTGTCCTGGCCTTGCCTCCACATTCCTGGTCAAAGGGATCCATCTTACAGATTGGGACCCAGAGCAGCCTTATCCGTTCTCTCTGTGTTCAAGCCTCCCAAACCTTCCTGCTGGGCAAGGGGTAGGGGCTTAATTTTAACCTTATTTAACACTACCCCACCATTTGGTTTCTGTTTTTCTGCCACAGTGGGTAATTTCCTATATGCGATTTACATTCCCTCTTCTTGGTCTTCACCTGTCTGCATCCATTAAATTTGGAAGTCTCTACTGACAGAAACAATCCAAAGCATGCACTTTATGACTTAACACTCTTATATCAATGAATGTCAAGTAAATTACCAAAAAGGGAACCCCAAATCCCCAAAGGCTAAACACGGAAGCAATTCTACATTTTCTTAAGAGAGAATTTCTGACAATTAAGTTGTAAGTTATGGTACAATCAAAAGAGCAAAAGGGGGTTGTATTGGGTTGCTTTATTTTTTTATTACTCATTCCCTGTCAAAACCATGTTTAATTACCAAATATTAAAACATGAGCCCATCAAATCAGCAAAAATAGTATAAATTCTGGAAAAAGGAAAGAAAATACTGTGATTTCCAGAGAAAGGATCATGTTGTCACTCCTGCAGTATACATCTGGCCCAACACGGGTGTCAGGGTGTCATTTCATAAGGTTAAAAACTAAGCTCTCACTCTTACCCCACAGTCATGTTTGAGAGACTTGAGCAGAGAAGGGCATCAATAAGGCTGCCACGGGAACTGGGCCGCTAGACTGACCACCATGGCAGATAAACCAGCCCAACTCCAGGAATGCAGAGGCAGGGCCTGCACATGTGTCTGTGTCAAGGGTCTGCACCCAAGAGCAGACACCCCAGCCGATAACCCGTGCAAACTGGCTCCCCAAGTAAGAAACCCTATGGAACCCTAGTGTAAAAGTCTCAAATCCTTCACACACAGCTGTATAGATCCCTCTTGCCCCCTGTTCCCTTGCAGGGTATTTCAATAAATCCTCCTTTTCTGTTCTCTACTCCATCTCTGCCGCACTCTTACACCCCCATACCTCACGCCTCCCCCAGCTATGGTTCCACCACAAAGACTGCTTAATAATGTTTGTTCCACTTAATGAACTATCCAATCATCGCTTATATCACTGACCCTGAATTATTATTATTTCTGATATAAATGTTATTAACAGCATTAGCAAGCTAATATTGATGGGGCAATCAAAGATAAATTCACTGATTTTCAAACTCTAAAAAGTTCCTTTATTTTCTGTAGATTCAGAGACCTGCTAAGGGAAGAAGTACACAGGCTCAGATCTCTTTCTTCACCCTCCCTATGCCAGAGAAGCTGGGCGTGAATGTTTACAAATCATGACTGTAGAACAAGGATTGACAAATTTCTCTCTCCTCAAAGAATAAATATTTCAAACTTTATTTACCATATATTGTAGTTCCTTTTGCAACTACTAAAATCTGCACTACAGCAAGGAGATAGCCAAGGACAATTAACAAATGAATGTGGCTGGTTTTTCATTGTATTTACAAGGTTGAATTTAGCCTGAGGTGTCATTTTCTTGTTCTAAGGAAATCATTTCCCTTTTCTCCACAATTTTACATCTTTGGGTTTGCTCCATGAATTTTGAAGTGGCTGGAATTTAGGATGACTTAGGAAATTTGCATCAAAATGTGAGTCTTTGAGCAACCCTCATCCATCTTGGAGATTCTGACTCCCATGTATTATAGCAAAAACTGTAAAGAACACACAGCAATCAGAATAAATGTCCTCTGAAATTAAGACCTTTAAATGTCCCTTCATAGGCCATCAGTTGATTCCATTGTTTTTAAAAATTAACTGCTGAGGGAGAAAAAATTTAAAAAAGGAAAAGTATGAGGATTGCATCTAAGAGAGCAAGTCAAAATATCTCAGAATAGCTTTTACTTTTTTACATATATATATAAATGGAGCTTCGGAATTATCACAAATTTCATGAGCTCTAATAAACATCTTTGTGTTTCACTTCATTTTCTTTTAATTTTTACTGAAGTTCCACTGGTTTGTACCATTATATAGGGATAGGTTTTGGTGTACATTGAAAATTAACATTTGAATAAACAGTTTCTATTCTTCACCATACAAGAACTCCTTTACCCAAATTCCTCAGCCCCTTTTCCTGTTTCCCTCTGGCAGCAAATATTTGGTTCTTACAAACTAAGATGTTGTTTTTGGTTTGTTTTGTTTGTTCTTTTGTTTTGTTTCTTTATCATCTATATAGGAGTGAAATTGTTACAGGGTGGTCCCCAGGAAAGGGGAGGTTCCAGGTTCCCACCCCACCCAAGGGAGGGTGGAGCTGAGCAGGGAGAGAAGAAGCTGCAGAGGAAACTGAGGAAGGAAGGAAGCAGGATGGAGCCAGAAGGAGACCCAGAGGAGGCACGTAGAGCAGAGAGACGCGTGAAGAAACCACGCTTGCCTTTTGGTCGTGGACTGGGTGACACAGATGTGGGCGAGAGACCCATGGGGAGGTGGCAATGGCGGTTTTTGTCTTGCTTTTGATAATTTACTCTTTTCCTTCCAGACTTGTCTGGTGGTTTCTGATCCTTTTCTATGGGTCCCCACTGGAAGATGCCTTAGACCTGTGGCAGGCTTTGGGACCTTATTCTGGGCCAATCCCTTTTGGATGGACTTTTACCAACAAGGGGACTGGTAACATTGGATACTTTATTTAGAAACTATAGAGACACACTGCAGGGGGAGGGGGTGCGGGGTGGGGGGAGGGAGGGAGGGCAGGGAGAGGAAGGACTAGAGTCAAAATAAGGGGGGGGTGCAATTGTATTGGGAATATAACCAAAATGAAAATGCATACATTGTGCCAAGAGGAAAAATGATGTAAGAATTATATAAAATAAAATATTTAAAAAAAAAGAAACTGTAGTCTCTGCCTTTCCTGTATTGTTTCCTAATTGTATTGAAGTTCCTTCCCAGTAAAGTCTCATATGTTTGTGGTGATGCGGTGGACGGCAGAACCCATTTAGAACAGGTAGGTTTGTGGTGTCTGGGCTGCTCCTCTCATTGCCCTGTAACAAAATGATATGGTGCTTTTATTATCCCTCTGACTTATTTTAGATAGCAAAATATAAATACTCTAGGTCAATCCATGTTGTTGCAAACGGCAGGATTTCATCTTCTTTATAGCTGAGTAGTCTCCCACTGTATATATATATGATATATATATATATATCATATATATATCACTTTTTTTTATTTTATCATCTATCAGTGGGCTCTGAGTTTGTTTCTCTGTCTTGAGTGTTGTGAATAATGTTATGATGAACATGGTGTTCCATATATCTCTTTGAATTTAAGTTTGTATATTTTTGTGGTAAAGCTTGACAACTAAAGAGAAGTCAGCTAGCTGGGTCATGTGATATTTATTTTCTTAATTTTGTTGAGGGATTGCTACACTATTTCCATGATTAGAACAGTTTAAATTTGTAACAACAATCTACAAAGAATTTTTTCTCTCCACAACTTTACCATCACTTGTTTCTTGTCTATTTTGATAATAACCCTCTTAACAGATAGGAGATGATCGCTCATTTTGCTTCTGATTTGCTTTCTGAATAGGAGAGGAGGAACCACGTTCATGTGCCTGCTGCCATCTCTGTCTCCTGTGGACAAGGCTCTCTTCAACATCTCTGTCCACTTTTCAATGGGGACATTTGTTCTTTTGGTGATGAGTTTAATGAGTTCTTTATAAAATTTCTATATTAAGCCCTTGTCTGACATATGTAAGTATTTTCTCCAAATCATTAGCTTTTTTAATGGTGGTTTCTTTCACTCTATAGAAACCTTTTAGTTTAATATTGTCCCATTTGTTTATATTTGCTTTTGTTTCCTTTGCCAATGTAATCCGATTGACAAAAGTCATCTCTAAGGCTGATTAAGGAACTGTGTCATTTTTGTTTTTCTGTGTATTTTGTGATTTCAGAACTTATATCCATGTCTTTACTCCACTATTGGTGGAAATGAAGACTGTTTCCTTTCCTAGAAAAGTAGGATAGGTATTTCTGAAAACACTAAAAATAGTTCTACCTGATGATCCAGCAATCCCATTCTTAGATATCTCTCTGAAGTATACAAAAACACTAATATGAAGGGATATGTGCACTCCTATGTTCATTGTAATAGTATTTTCAATACCAAAGTGTTAGAAGCAACCTAAGGGTCCAACAATAGATGAGTTGGTTACAAAAATATGGCGCACAATACACAAATACTACTCAGCTACTAAAAAAACCCCACCGGATTAAATCTTCCTCTTTGCAATAATATCGATGGTACCAGAAGAGACTATGACTCACAGAATTAGCTAGAAGAAAGATAATACCAGGGAGAGTAAATGGTTTGTCCACAGATCCAAAACTATAGCCTAACTTGAAAATAAAACAAAAATCTCTTACTTAGAGAGACCAATTTTCCATCAACTACTTAAAAATTTATGGGCACAGAATGAACTACATCTATTTCAAACATAATGTTTTTTATTAGACTGTTATTTCATTGCAATCTGGTTCAGTATGCAAACTTGTAACATAAAAAGGTAATGAAGGGCTATTTATTAAAAGAGATGGATAAAAGGGATGTGAAAAGCATTATCCTTCAGGGCTACCATGTGAAACCCTGTCATTTGTTATTTTCCATTTTGTTATAATAAGAACGAAAGGTTAAATATTTTCATATTAGTTTTTACTTTGACATTTACCAAAAAGAGTCTTTTCAATTTCAGAAAAAACTATTCATAGTAACCATGTAGTATGTAGTCCTTACACATGCATACCAATTAATTTAAATCTAAAACTTGCCTGTGACATGATTCATTGATCAGTAAAGACACATTCATTTTATATTAAATTCTATATGGCCAATGGTGCAGTGAGAAATTATTGGGAAAGGGGCCACGCTGTTGGCTTTGAGAGTAAGTCTCAGCTCTATCACTGCTGTGGCCTGAGTTCAATTCCCCACGAGGGAGCTAAGCCACATAGGGTACAGCAGCCTTCTCCTGTCATGCCTGCTGCTCCCTGGAGCAGTGTATTTCAGTACATCTGCCTGTTCTGCTCCCCACTCTCTCTGGTGAATCCTTTCAACCACTGCACCTCTGGTCTACACCCCAGTTCTGTGATGCTTGAAAAACATACATTGGAAAAAGGTGGCAGTCTTTGTTTGGAAAGTCTGCAAAGCAGATCAAGGAGAAAAGACTTTAATGAGAAACTATTTGAGAATAGTACAGAGCAATATGATGAAGGGATTAACATGGTAATTCCAACTAAAGCATAAACTAACTGAAGTATAAACATTTTGAGAATAAAGCAGTCAGCTAATTCTGTTACATTACATTCATTTATCAACTCTTAATCAACTTGCTTCAGTGTACTTCTGCTACATTGTCTAGTCCACAAATCACTATACAACAGAATACAACTTAAATATATGAAGGGAAACTCCATTATGGAAGTTTGTAGATGGCTCACAGCTATTCCATGCAAACACAGTTCCGGGAACCTCCCCTCAGGAAACCACAGGAAACAAAGTCTGTACAAGGGTGTTGCCACAATATGCCCCCTGTGGGGCAGAGGAGTGTGCACGCATGAGCCACAAATTCATGGTCCTCCTTGGAACCCGGGTCTAGGTTAGTTATTTAGGCTTATGAAACAGGACTTGGGCACTATTCCAAAATGTGCTATGGATCAAACCATGGCAATACAACCCTGCATTTCCATTACATTGTGAGTGCTCCTGCATCAGGAAATAATCTCCTCTTTTCACCACCATAGAGAACACTTGATTTTCCTAGGGCTACAAGAATTAAGGAGTGATGTATTACTATCTCATCTATTTCTTTCTCTACCACTGTTCCCTATTGGAATGGCATTAAAATTAGCCAAATCAGACTGGAAAGGAAAGGAAAACAATGAAATAACTGCAGGGGACATAATTTGAGGAACATTTTCCAGGACATAATTTGAGGAAATTCAAGGATTCTCTATATTACTGATGCAGATGTTGGCTACATAGATCAACTGAGGAGCAAACATTTTCTTACCCATGACCTAGATGTGGTATAAATGGAATTAGAAATTTCCTCCATATCTGAGGATTGGAAAGCTGATAGTATACCAGAGACTATGATTCAACTAAGAGGCCCACATAGTAAGACCTCCGTAATGGATCATGGCTTTTAGCAGTAATGTAAGCAAAACACCCAAAAGCAATAATTAATATATATATGCGTGTGTTACACTAGTTTATAACACTGTATAAATTTTTGGAGTACAGCTTCACACCTACTAAAATGTGTAATTCCACACCACACACACCAACAGAGTTCTAATGAGCCTCCACTAACAGGCTTCCCCAACACCCCCCCCCACTCCAGGATCAGGTCCTCCTGCCAATTTGTGTCTGTGCAAGCATGGACTTCTTTCTTTTCATATGTGTGCGTGTGTGTGTGTGCCCTCACCCCACTGAAAGGAGGACTCTGGTGAAGTTTTTCTTAGAGGTGACCCAAGAACCCCCATCTGTGACCCCAACACCTCTCCCAAGGAAACAAGGAAAGTCTGAGAAACTGTCATCCAGGCAAACTGGATGGGATTATTGGGCATAAAATGGACATTAGCAAAAACGAATTAAAGTATGGCGTTTAGTTATTATGTCAACATTGCTGCATTAGTGGCAAAAAAAAAAAAATCTGTACTCATGTAGGATGTTAACAAAAGGGAAATGGTGTGGGATAAACAAGACGTGTACTGCCTTTGCAACTTTTCTGTAAATCGAACAGTATTCTTTAAATGTTATTTTTTAAAATACTCTCAATATTTAATAGGTTATATAAAGAAAAATTTTTTTCTTTTCCAGTTTTCCCAGGCATCACCGTCCAGGGACTGGAGAGAGGGGTTCTGGGAGAAAAGATGGAAACCTCACACACAGGGCAGGCTCCGGAGTCTCCTCTCCTCTGAGCCCTGCTGCTCTGACTCCTCACAGAGCATCTCACCCCCAGGTCGCCACCCTCCAGCATCCCCAGCTGTGCCCACCTCAGCCCCCGCCCCGTCCTGGCAGCGCCACCAAATCCAGAGCAGCGCGGCAGCGCCCCCGTGTGGCCACAGGGCTGAGCACAGGAGCCCAGAGCCGCCCTTTCTCCTGCTCAGCCAGGCCCTCCCCAGGCTCCCTGGGCCCCCAGCGGCAGGACAGGGATCTGCTCACAAGGGGGCGCCCAAGTCCAGTGTCAGGTCAGAAGTCCCCAAATTTTCTTAGTCCTATGGACAAAGGACAAAAGCAGGTTTCCAGGTCATTACAGCTGATTCCCAGACTATGGGCTGATCCCCAAATATAGAGGTTCCTTCAGCCTCGGATGGATCCTTGGACTCCAGAGTCTCTGTACTTTGTTTCTGCTTCTGCTTCCAGGGAATTAACATTCAATTCTACCCAGGAGCCCAGGGCCTCGCCCAAGAAAAGGACAAGGTTCCAGGAAAACACCAAGACCCGGGGCCAACCACCATCCACGTCTTGCAGCAGGGGGGAGCAGGAGTGATCAGAGCCGGGGAGAGACCCGGGGAGCTGGTGGTGGTGTGTGGTGGATCATTGGTGGAAGGGCCGCACCTAAGAGGAACAATAACTATAGAAAGATGACCCACGCTGTAAGGAAATAAATAAACAAATATACATCTTTTAAAAATTTTCCATCCCTGAATGAGGGGAGGTTGAGGAGAGCCCCCATGGCATGACTAGGAAGACAGGGAGGCTCCTGGAAATGGAGCAGAGGATGAAAATGGGGACTAGGGCATGGGGCCCAAAAGGAGTGGTGGGGGCACCAGGAAGGGTGGGGCCAGGAAGGGGCAGCATAGGGGACACTGTGAGGGGAAGGTCTGTGTGGGAGATGCGACTCTGGCTGGGGCTGGGAGAGTCTCTGTCTCCCCTGGTGGGACTGCAGAGGGGCTGGAGCTGTAACTGATTAGGGAATCACTTAGGTTCTGGGCCTTTCCTGTCAGTGCAGGGCTGGTGTGACTCAAACACGCACACTCAGGCTGATGAAGGAGAGAGAGGAGGAGAGGACAGATGGTTAGGAGGAGGCCCCCATTTCCTCAGCCTCAACATCCTCCCCAACTCCCCAATGCTGGGGTGGCAGGGAGATTCCTGCAATGAAGAGGAGGTGATTCAGGGAATCAAGAGGAGAAAGGCCTGTGCTGCCCTGGAGGGCCATCTGTGGGGAATGATTCTGGGGCTCCAGGGCCCCACTCCCTGCTAGCAGGTTAGAGTCAGCCCTGCTCACAGCTCCAGGCTGCTGACAGCCCCTCTGTGCCGTGACCCTGCAGACACCGCTCTGGGGATAGTATAAAGAAAACAAAACAGCAAAATTAAATGGGAATCTGAAAACGGTAGAACTGATTTTTAAAAATCACATATTTTGAAGGACACTTCAGAGGACTTGGATTCCTTGTCTGACAGCTCATTGCAATCAGGACCTTGACCGTCACGTGAGCTACTCTGGCCTCCACTGTTTCTTGTGAGAAAACAGCCACTGATCACTTTATCGCCTGAATATTTTACTGGTTTGTACCAAATCTCTTCCTCCTTTGCACCTAAACCAAAGATCTGGCATCTCCACAGTC